>NW_009732160.1:0-39207 GCF_000703405.1 Apaloderma vittatum | reverse complement strand
TTCAGCAGGTGTTGAGTAATGAACCGAGACAGGGCATCTGCTGTGACCGGCCTCACTCTAATCTGGTTAGGGAATCTAATGCCAGTTGGAGCCCAGAATGCTTTATAGTGAGATCCAACATTGTGTTTTCCTGATGCTTCCATCACTCTTGTGATCACTGAAGAATGGTGACATTTACAACAGAAATGCATAAGGAATCAGTCAAAAATTCCCAGAGTGTTCCTAATTTTCTTCTTTATTTCTTATATTTGGAAGCATTTCTTTGTCTAAGTTGAAAAAGCAGTTGCACGATTGTCTACATCTCTGTTTATTTGCCTTCAAAAATGTAATGAAATACATTTTAGAGTACTGCTTAACTAGGATCTTGTGGAGCACTGTCATCAAAGTAGTAGGTAAAGATAATTTTAGTGTGTAATTTCAAGACTTCTTTGCAATCAGAACTTCTATGACTCACTATATTCTCTGTTAAAAGATTTTTCTTATTGAAGAGATCCAGGTTTTACAAGCCATTGTCACTGAGCAGCAGCTTCAACACTTTCACCATTGTATAAGCTTCTACCTTTCTGACTGTCTGCAGAGTGGGTGGTGTCGGCTCTGAGCATGATGCGAAGTTTGGAGCTGACTCAGGGTTGTCAGAGCACCCTTTGGACTCGCTTTGGGTCAGTCGAACGGCTTGCATGGGAGGGGAATCCAGCACTTCAGGATGTGCTCTGGGAGAAACGTACAGTACAAATAGGTCCTAACATGCCGTGTCTGACTGAGGTCCCTGTCTGTGTGTGTGTGTATGACAGATACTCGGCCATATCTGCCTCTGCCCTTCAAGTGTCTCATGGTTGATGTGAGACAGACAAGAAGTCCCAGTATCCTTCCTGGAGGAGCGTTGACAAGGGCTGTCGTATGGGTGAATGAGACGCGTATGCTGTCTGAATAGGGAATGAGTTCCCATGTTTTCGTGTTTTTGATGTTGCTTTGCTTGGATTTAGTTGACATAGCCTTTACATATCTTTCCAACCTTTGCCCGAAAGGAAAAAGTAGCACAAACTTTCATTTAATTCCTCTTACTAGATTAATCAGAGGTGCTTCAAGCAGGAGTTAAAGCTAGTTTATGTTATGAATATCACACTTCTGTGCTTCTAACAAAATCTGAGCCTTTTAGATCTGTTTGGCCATTAAACGTGGTTGTACCTGTGGCAATTTTGCTCCAGGGGTCTTCTGTAAGATACTTTACTTGTGTGGTCATAATCTATCTTGCTGATCAAATTCAAGGGTTCCAGCTATTCAGTTTTTAGCACAACATGGACTTGCGTATCCACTAGCATTATGCAAAGAATAAGTATGTTTATTGCAGCTGGATGATTCCAGCTGTGTAGCCAACGTTTCTGGAAGAAGAAACAGCAACACTTTCTACTGTTGGCAGTTTGGCATGTCTCGTCAGTGATTTAAGAGATTATGGTGCTCTCATCTTTATAGGACTCAAAATCTCAGTTTCAATCACGGATCCCTGAAGTGATCATGGGGATTAGAAAACCCTCTGCAGTGTTTCTTTACATGAAAAGTAAAATTCTGATCCAGTGGACTCAGCAGCCAGTTCCTGTTGACCTCGGGAGATTTAAGGTGTTGCCCAGGAAGTTAGGAGAAACTCAGTAGAATTCATACAATATAAAGCAACAAGTGAGGTGAGAAAGAGGCCCAGAATAGGTACTTGGGAATTCAGGATGGAGATGGAGATATTGCACAGCTCCAGAAAGAGCAGGAGGAAGATTGAGTAAAATGAGAAACTGTGCTAGGAAGAGGAGGATATATAGGTCAGAAACTTCATGTGAGCAGAGTCTGGAGAAAATCAGGAGAGGAATATGGACCAGTTATCAGCCTGGCGACAAGGAGAAAACATCTCCAGTGTAACCGAGAACCAGAATCAGAACTAAAGGGCAAGACAATCTGCATCTTGCTACTTTGTTTTCAGCAACAGGCTTGTATAATATCTGATGTGTAATTTTTTTCTTCTAAAAAGTTGCCAGTATCAAGTGGTGCTTGGCTGCTTTATTGGAGAAATACTATTCTGTATGTTTTTATTAAAGACATATAATTTTTCCTAATGGGAGCCATTCCGGTCTATTATGTGCATTAAAAGGTATAGTAGAATTTCTTGGGAAAGCTCTTAATATACATGCAAAGTAGCCATATTCCAGATTAGCCGTAACTCAGACATGTCTATTTGATATTTTTTCTTTACCTCTACCCTCAAAAGTATGAAAAGTGATTAGAGCTTATTATGAATTTATCACTTGCCCAAATTTAACTTTTAAAATCCTGATTTATAGTGCTGTGATCTAGTACAAGGACCTCTGGGAAATTGCATGTAGTCTCATGAGAGATGTGATATTAACCTGTGCCATTATTACATGTAACAATTTGTGATGCTGCTTTTTCTTTCTCTGGTTCATCTTGAGATTTTGTTGATCTCTTCTGCATTGCTCTGTGTAACCTTAGGGAGGCTTATGGTTCTGCAGAAATGTTTGCCCAATTAAGTCATCTGGAAAACCATGCATTCCTTTAATTTTGCTAGCAAGAGACCTGTAATTTTCAGAAAGCACAAAAATATTTTTTTCCAATTTATGCCTCCTCTGGATAAAAAAAATATTGGAAATAGGTGTCAAAATTTGGGATCTTTCTTCCTTGATGTTATTTTTACCTGTATATAAAGTACAGTCTCTGTAGACTCCTTTCCTGCATTCAGAATTAACCTGTCTACTCCACCGAGCCCTTAACCTTTGCTCCAATAGATAAATCACTTCCTGGAAATGTCTGAGAAGTGTTTGAATGTATTTTTCCCCTTCAGCAATGTCTTTTGTACAAATGCTTATGTTAAGTAAAGTAGGTTTTAGTAATTCAGAGGTCTGTGATTCTTTAGCAAGTTGTAAATGATTAGTCACCAGTGCCATTTTCTTTCCCTTTTCAAGTTTTTTGCACTTCAAATTTTTGTTATTCTCAAGAGTGCTTTAATAACAGACAGCAGTACGTGACTTTTGTCTTTTTGTGAGTGCAGAGTGAAATTGCTTTTATACATTAGTGGATATTTTTCATCTTATTTCAGTATGAGAGAACATATGCTTTCTTTGAAGTTAGTTGCTACTGTATATCACTAGAAGACATGTAGGCTCCAGCAAGTAGTTTTTGTTGTCCAGCCATTGCTGCTAATCAGCTTGCTAATAGAATACTTAATGCTCTATTTTTTATTCATAAAGCAGGAGGCAGCTATAGCTGCCTTCAAATTTTGAGGTTTTAGAGGCAAAGACACAGCTCTGCAAACTTCTGCAAGTCTCTCCAGAAGGACTTTGACTTCTCTTATGGCTTTTAGTAATTTGACTTTGCTACCTTTCTGAGAAGTAAGTAATGGACACAGTACAAATTATGCAAATAAGTGACAGCAGGCTATCATTCTCTGATTCCAAAATGCACATGGCAGTGTACGTAAGGATAATGCCTTGGTCTGTTGAATCTATGAGAACAACTTGAAGTTCTTTTTAATTTTCCCTGAATTTCCGTAATGTGTTTCTGATTATGCCAGTTCTATCAGGGAGTCAGAATAATCACAAGAAACTCTATGTCAAAGGTGCTTCCAAATAAACTTTTCAAGTATGATTTTAAGAATCATAGGAGTGTTTCACTATTCTCTCACTTTTTTGGAGGTGCAGAGCTGTACACCACTATTAAATGACTCAAGGACACAACAGAGTATGTTAAATTAACTGTGTTGCTTTAGTCAACAATTCCAACATCGTATAATCACATGTAATTTCATCTGTATGAATTGTTGTCTGATATCTCTAGCTCTATACAGAAGAGTGCAGAGATAGACAAGCCAAAAAATCACTTCCTTCTTTTCAGTGTCTGTTACTCCCAATAATGAACTGCAATTGCTAAAGTTGGTCTGAGTCATCTGCCTGTAAGTGGAAGATCCAAGTTTTTTTTTTCCTAACCACAACTGATTCTGCTTCACACATTGTGTAAAGCAACTTCCAGTCACTCCACCATTTAATGAGGAGTGTGTGCTGATTTGTGTGATTCAGTCTAGAGCATCTGCATTGTCTTGATTATGGTGAATGTCTGACAGACAACTGGAAGCAGTGAAAAGTTCAGGCATTTGCTGCTTGTACAGGGGATGAAAGTCCAATGGCTGCAGCTTGGTTGGAATGCTGCTTCTGAGGGTCCGGAAAAGAATCCTTTTCAGTTAAACTGGGGCTGAGCAAAAGGCTCTTTTTTTTTTTTTCTGTCTGTAAGTTGATGAACATCTAACAGTCGTCAGCTTCAAAGCCAAGATAAAGACATAAAAGCTTATTTTGGAAAGTCTTTTGGGAGAGGAATTCTTGAAATAAATGTTGGATAGGGAAAATAATAGTTGTGGTGCTTCAGCCAGACTTGAGAAGCCATAGAGCTTGAGAGGGGAAAATTGGAGGTACCTCTGACTGCTTTACGCAGCCTACTTTGAAGTAGCTGTAGTTGGTAGAGAGTCACAGGAGTGCTGACTAGTCCTGTAGGTATCACAGGGATGCCTCTGTTCTTTTTTATTATTTGCTATTTAGTGTGTTTATGTTACTAATGACTATTGACACTGCCAAATTTGTTTCAAACTGGTTTTCTAGACTGCCTTGAACTCAGTGTTTGCAACCTCACAAGCTGTCTACCTCTTTTCTGCATGATTGTATGGAACTCAGTGTCAGCTTTTTCAGTGGTTAGCATGATGCCAGCAGCAACATTCTCCCCACACCCCATTGAGCTTATTTGCACTAAATAATTGAGTGTACACTATTCTTATTTCTTGCCTTCCCATTCCATTCCCACCTTTTTCCAAGTCACTTCTCTTTTGAAGCCAAGCAGAATCATACATATTTTAAAACAATGTATTACTGGCTTGAGACCTTGTTGAGGTTATGAGAAGACTGTGAAATTTGGAGTGTAGGGACTACTCTTAATTACTGTAAGAGTAGTGTCGGTTTGTTTGGCTTTTCTACATGGCAGATTTTATTTGTTTTGGTGAAGTGAACCATATTATATTTTCCAACAGGAAGGAAGTTTCCATGGATCTTGCTTTTTAAAATTCTTATTATAGCATCAAACTGAACATTCTTACAGCAGAGACATCTGTTTTTCACAGTTGCCTTCTGTAGGAAGAGACTTTGTTTTGTTTTGTAATCTTTAGTTCGTGTATTTTAGCAGATGATCATATTTAAGCCAGATTCTGATTGTCATCTGTACAAATTGGGAATTAACTCGGTTTATTTCACTTCATCTCTCTCAATTTACGTTTGTAAAGGAAAACCGAATCTAATGAATTGGCTGTCCTATTCCTGTATTTAATTGTGTTGACAAGCATTATTTTAAGAGAAATGAGACAATGCAATTGCATATAGCTCAGAAGGCTCCAGTATTCTGACAGCTTTTCAGTGTTTTATTTTGCCATCTAAACGAGTGACTAGAAGACTTCATTCGGGGTTGACAAACAGCATGTGGTATTCCAGCCTTCTGTGTGAAGCTTTGAACATGTTGACACATTCTTCCAATACTAAAAGATTTTTAATAAATTATTATAAGATTTTGTATTTGTTCTCTCTGATGATCAATTCCTAACGGACTTTATAAAACACTCAGGTTTTGATTTTAGGTGGAAAAAATCCATTTTCCAGCATATTGCTGCTACTGCAGTGTTTTTCCTAAAACGTGTGAATATCAGTTGTGCTTCTAAGGTGACAGTATGGAGCAGTGTGTGAACTCTTACAAATTATATTCTTAAATCTGTGCAAGCAAATGTTTTGACTTTTGAACTTCTTCAAGGCAAATTTGAGAGTCATGCTTGGTTTCAGTGTGTGGAAAGGGAACTATATATCCAACTACATAGGGCTCAAATTGATCTATTTCTCCTTCTGGTTTTATTTAGCTCTTGGAATGGAAATAGATGTCCTTAGTAAATCCTGAAGCTTTTATAGCTCTAGTTTTATCTCAGACAAATTACTGGAAAATGTACAATGCCATTGATCTGACTAGAACTAATAGGACTTTTAAATAGCAAAGAAAATAAGACCTTTAATGCTGAAAACCTCTTCCTCTTTTCTCCCTTCCCTTCCTTCCTTGCTTCCCAAAAATATCAGCAAAAGGAGCTAATAAATGTAATTGATTTATTTTGAAGTGCTGTCTGTCTTCTTCACTTTTCTTCTGAATAACAGAGAGTCTGTGGCAGCCCTGGCTCCAGATGTCTGAGAGACAAGCTGTAATATGTTTCAGAACGTCCCTGTTTGATTGCATTTGTCTGGGGGGAAAAAAAAAGAAATAATCTTTGTCTTTGCTACAGTAATACTTAGCTCCTGAGACCAACCTATCAAGAAAAGAGGGCATTTCAGAGCCAGGATTAACAAATCTCTCTGTTTGCAGTTGTTTCAACATATTTGTAGTAAGCACAAGCAGCATTGTTGTTTTTCTACAGCACATGCTAATTAACATCCCTTTAGCTGTATCTTTTTGCTGCAAGTGCTGGGGCACTATATAGAATGCAGTAAGTTATTCTGAAGTCTATAGTTTGAAGAGCTATCTGTCCCAAACATGTCACGTAAGAACTGTGATGTTTTTTCTCACACAGAGTAAATACTTTGAATATGAAGTGTTTGAGTTCCATGTCTATGAATGCAGGTGGTCCCATGAACCTGGAAAACTGCACCCATCTCTCTTGGACTTATCCTCGAATATTTAATTATAGCAGCAAACACTTAAGACCAACAGTTAAGGTGCTCCCATATTGTGTTTTCGTGTCAGTTTATGTAACACTTTGCTGAATGACTAAATAGCCTTTTCCAGATTTTCCTTGCGAACTACAGTGGCTGGTGGTGCAGTTCAGACTATGCAAGCATACCTGGAACAGAATGCAAGAATCCAGTGCCCAGTAGTTGTTGCTTTTGGACAGGCTACAAGGTATGGGACAATACAGAGTGATGCTTTCCCTTTAGTATATGGTTCAGCTTGAACCAGCAGTGATTTACAGACTTCATGAGTCTGTAGATTATTACATCATTGTTGGTAATCACCGACTACTTTTTCCTCCATGAATCTATTTCATTTCTCTTGGGAAAGATGTTTGAGCAAGTGTTCCTATTTGTGTGCAGGTCTAGAGAACAGAGAATTAACCTTTTCTTCTCCGATTGTCAATACCTTAGCTTTTGAATAAATCAATTTTGATTTCATTAAGCTGCATTTCTATGCCTTACTCTTGTACGTATTATGAGACAGAGTGAGTGAGTCAGAGGAGTAATAGAGGCACATGATAGTTGTAGGTAAATTGTTGAAAATTTGGTCAGGTGGATGGTAATGAAGGAACAGTTCCACATGAGCTAAAATGCTGACTTTGGGTGAAGGTGTGAGCACTGCATTACTACTGACTCACTGTGGATTATGGGGGAGGATGTACCCTGTTAAGAAAATTCAAGGCATATAATTTCCATGTTGAGAAATTTGGGCAGCATAATATATGTGTGCTTTTCTTTCTGGCAAGATCTTTCAAAGTACTTCGAATGGAAGGAAAGAAAAAAACTGCAAGGGATTCCACTTGTGATCAATTTTTAAACAAAGGACATTCATAGCAGAAATTGTGTAACTCCACCAATCTTGACTTTGCAAGGGGATAATTTATTATAAATGGTTTTTAAGGTTAAGCTTGTTCCTGTGTGTCAGGTGTAATCTAATTAATTCTGTGTTCTTGGCTTATGTGCCACATTTAATTGCAGCAATTGGAATGGATTTTAGGAAACCATATTCCCAGTGTCAAGTGGGTTACGTTTTCTGGTTTGATAAAAAGGAAAAATCCTAAGAGTTGGATCTTGGCTTTAAGAGGATCAGCTGTATTTTTCCTGCACTGAGTTTCTCCCAAGGTGTCTTATTTTATTTGTCCTTTATTCAATTTTCAGTAGAAACTTAGTCAAATGCAGCCAGAAGAATGAAACCAGAAGTTGCTAAGGAGATTTTATGGATATTTAATAAGATATTGGAAGGTATGTGTGGATTTGCTTCAGAGGAGAATAGCTGCTGTGTGCTAAGTCTCTAAACATGTTAGAAAAACAGGATACAGGATTTGATAGACTTCCTTTCCTAGAAGCAGTTATCTTGAAGAGGTTGTTCACTAATTTTTCTGAGGCAAGTACGGTTTTAGATTGTCCGGAACTAAGGAGAGGAAGGTGTATAGAGGAATGATCACTGTACATCTCTGGTTAAGGAAAGTATTGATGGTTAAATGTAATGACTGAAGACCTGCACAGGACCTGATTTGTGATCCTGAGGAACTGGGAAAGATCAGAGAAGAGCTGTTTATTATTCTTCATTATTGTTTTTAAATGGATACTCCTAAATATTAAGGTAGCGCCTGTGGTCACAAACCTGTTTGGAATAACTATATGCTACCAGTCATTGGGGCTGTACAGCTTCAGAGCAACACAGCCTGTCTTACCCTGTTTCTCAACGTATCTGGCTTTTCTCACAGGTGTGTTTTTGTCCATGCAGTATGTAAAGAGATACATAATATTTGATACTGGAATGTCTAGATATTGATTAGACAATGGGTAGAAATGTAATCGTTCTACTCCTGAGCTGTATCTTAGGAATAGTACAAGAAAAGTCTTAGTTTTCCTACATGTTTCTTACAAGTCTTGTTTACTATCTTGTTTACTTACTGTATTGTTATATTTAAATGTGCTTTTCTGTATAAGGACTTTCTTTGCTGGTTTATAAATAACAGTCTGGGACCATATTAGGCACTGGATTTCAACCTGTGTACAGAAAAAAAAAAAAATCCATTTTCCCAAATAAAAGTCTGTATGAATTTTGTAGTTAATGTAAAAAAAGAAATATTCTTCTTGCTCGTGATACAAGGCTTGACAATGAGTCTTGTTTGAGTAATGGCTCCTAAATGTCAGGTTTTCCTCTTTCACAGTCTTTTTGGTTTATTGGCATTGTAGTAATAATTTCTTATCTCCCTTCTCACACAGGTATGAATATGGTTCATACGACGTGATTGTGACTTATTAGGTGATGTGTAACTTGCACCCTCTACACTTTGTTTCTGCTTCCTCTGCTCAGAGGCTTGTTTCCAACTTAGTGAAATTGGAATCTATTGGAATTGGAATCTATGGAAATGAGTGAATGATACACAATCACCAATCTGGTCTTGGTCTCTTCTCCGTTGAAGGAGGTTCGCTTTCCATGCTTCTGTATCCTGAGGTCTTGGAAAACCCATTTTCCTAATGTTTTTTCTTCTCTCTGAATAATGTCTTGTATTAACTGTAGATTCAGAGAAGAAATAAAATTGTTGTAAGAGAAAACTGGCCCTGATCTTCACTGGAAGTGAAATACTGCAGAATAGACCAAATCAAAGCTTTAGGGGGTGAGATATGGAGGGAAGACGATTCCTGGCTTATAAAATATCAAGGGAAGTAAACAAATGTGTTCTATTTTCCTTGCTATTGAAAGCCAGAATGTCCTTTTTCCATTAAGAGTGTTTTCCTATTCTTTTGGAAATCTCTTTTAATTAAGGCTGTATAATATGTTTCCAAGGATATGAAAGAAATAATTCACCCTGGCTCCTGCAGCTACTGTTGCTTTTTGATGAAGAAAAGCAAGTATTTCTTATCACTTGGAGAGGCAGCAATGATTAGAAATAGGCTGTAGTTGGGACTCAATTCATCTTTCTCTGAGCAGTTTGAAAATATTGTTGGCTATTTTGCCATTTTATTCAATGGTGTGCTGATGTTGTACTGAGGTATCACAGTCCTCACTGTACTCGGACATATCTGGCAGTAACTCTCCACTCCAGTGCATAAACTAATCCAGGCTTGACTGAACCCTTTTAAAGGTTTCTGGGATGCTACAGGAAATATCATCAAAGCAGTCAGTGTGGTCCATTTGACACAGAGTAAGGGCATCCAAACAGGACCAGAATTACTATGAACTCCTAGCTCTGAACACTAGCTTAGAAGTGGTGTCAGCGCTTTTATCAAGAATGAATAGAGTCCAGTTTCTGCAGTCAGATGGCCAAAGAAGAATATTTTGAGAGTTTACTGTGCTAACACAGGACTTGCTTGGAGTAATTCTTGGCTAGTCCTTGTCCCAGAAAGAGCAGGAGGTGAAGTGAGACCACTGCCCCAGTGACCCTGGAACTGAAGAAGGGTCTTGTGTGCGCTCCTCAGAAGTACAGCAGGGTTTCAGCTCCTGCCTGTGCTGCTCCAGGACCTGTTAGTGCCTATACAGGCCTCTGCATGAATCACAGTCTTCCCCTTACCTCACCTTCACAACCTGACCTGAATTCCTCTGTCTGCTTTCTGGTGATTATCTTAGTCTCCTTCACAATGTAGGTTCATCACAGGGAAATATTGCCTGAGAAAAGAGAGGGCGAACCACTAAATATGACAGTGCTAGAAAGTCAAACTAAAGGAACCTTTTTGAATTGCGAAAGGTGACTTCCGTGTAAAAGGCTTCAGTCTGCTTTTTGTTAAACATTTCTTTGAAGAACTGTCCGTCTCATTCGCTTCCTCACTGCTTACAAAAAAGAGCAATGACAGCACTGGCTCCAGTTGTCTGTCAGGAGAGCAATAAATGTTTCAGCCGTACTCAGTGTGATTGTGTTTGATAGGTAAAAAAAGACAGATGCTAATTTAGAAACTTGACTTTCAAGCAGACACTTCTCTATACGTCAGGTTAAGGAAATGAGAGGTATATGTGGCTTACAGAAACATGCTATTGAGTTTTTATGTGATTAAAAGTATTAAATTAATCTTTTCCTTCATAGTGCTGATCAGAATTTCTACCAATAAGGCATGTGCTGTTATTTTCTGCAGGCACTGCAGTTTTACTGTCTCCCTTCAGAACAGAAATGCTGGAAATAAGTCAAAAGTGATTCACTGTGCATATGATATCTACCTTTGAAATTGCACTAATAGCTCCAAGAGCAGGGTATATCCTGTATCATCTCTGATGTAAAGAGACTATAGTCATTGGGGTTAAAGCAGACATAATTCATGCTGCTCTGTCTTTTTCTTCTCTTACTTCTGCTATTCTCCTTTTTACACTTTATTTTCAACTTGCATTTTAGATGCGTTCTGAAGCTGCTTTTGTCAGAATTATTGCTTTATTTATATAAAGGTTAGCGTTTTGGCACAGGACTCAACACCAGTCCCTGGCTGTTGCTTTCACGTCAGGCCTCCAGGAAAACATCTATCAGGAATTGATGAAGAACTGCTGGACGAAGTAGATTCAACACGTGTTTGGTGTGAATATGGCACCAGGTTTAACATTTCGGATACTTCATTTGTAATGCAAGTAGTAAATATTTTATGAGCATCCTCAAGTGCCATAATGAACTAGCCTTCAGGTTCTCAGTGGACCACTGTTAATGGTTAAAGACAATATAAATGAAATGTCTTGACACATAAGTAACCAGTTCTCATATATGATGGTATTCATTTACCTTTAAGGGTGTAAAGAATTAGATGTGAGAGAGGGCAGCATTTTCTTCCAGAGTGTACACTTATTTACCTGCAGTAAGTGAACTGAAATTATTCTTGATATGCTCTTCTGTGTCATGTAATTGAATGAAAATTTAAAGTTGATAACTGGCAAATACATGGTTTTCTTTTTTGTTCCTTGGATATTCTTCAGAATGTCAGTGCTTCTGGCAACAGTCACACGGCACCTTAATTCCAGTTGTGAAGAGCCACGGATATATTCAGAGAAGCAGATACAGGGTCTGAAGATTTGTTAGGATGGACAACTGTGGTACCATTACCATAAAAAATTACCCAAAATTCATTGCATAGTCTGGGTATTTTAATTAGTTTTGCTGGTGAAATAGGTGGGGACATATGTTGCCACAGGAAAGTAGCAGGAGATGACAATGAGTTAAACTGTGACAGGTATTGTAGGCTTGGGAATGAATAATGAAAAAAGTGACAGTAATTAAAACATGTTTACTTAAGATGACAATTACTTGAAATATGGTTGCATAGTAAAGACCTTATTATGATCCAGACTCTGTACATAAAAATGATACTTATGTCAAGGGGTAATTAATTTGCTCTGGTAGGTGAGTGATAGGTCACTTGTGGTTCTGTCTCAGCTCGTTTACATTTGATGGCTCTAGTAGAGGAGATGGTATTGTACGTTGAACTCTTGTGTGCTTTGAGTTTCAACATGATAGTTTTATTTTTGTTTTTAAGTTGCAAATGTATATTCTAACTGAAGACATGGTCAAGTCTTGAAAAGTATACAGACCTTCAAGCAATATGTTCTCTTGCATAAATTAGATTTCCTATAGCTGAAATAGTTGCTGCAGGATAATTGCATCTTCTATCTTTTGGTTTTTATTTTGACAGTGTAGAACTGCGAATTGTAATTGAACTATTACAGTTTCAGGAGAGCAAGGGTTTGAGAGATGTAAAAAACATCCAAGTTGTTATCCTTTATGTTCCCTTGATAGACAGTTTGTATTATGCTTTTTCTCAGAGAGGAGGTTCTGTGAACTCTGAGTACTTTGAGGTATGTCCAGGGCTCATGGAATCACAGGACGTGTAATGTTTCATAGTGTTCTAAGTGTCCCATGTATGATTAATTTGATTAAAAGTTCATACACCAGAGGTTGCTGAGGTGGCTATCAGTCATTGACATTTTCAGAGCTTTGTCTAAGGAGGTGATACAGATTTGTATTTGTGAAGAGCCTCAGGAGAAGAGCTGAAGATTTTCAACTATTTTTACATTCATTTTTAGATGTCATATTGTTTTCTTTTTCCCTTATTAGTAGGTGCTTAAAAAAGCATAAAAGATAGATGACCACTTCATTTCCCCTCTTTACTCCTTTCCTGCCTGTCATTCAACGTAATAATTTTCTGCTGGAGTTCAACTCTTCTTGACTATTAAAGTTGGCAATGTGCAGAAATTGAACCTCATTAAAAGGAGGATTTTTACTTTTTATCACACTGGAAATAGACTTTGATAATACAATACACTGCAATAATGATAATATACATTACCAAATACAACATAACACAGTACAATAAATGCTCACGTGTTTAAGATTTTGGGGACTCTGCAAAGATTTAACGTGGTTGATGTCACACTGCAATATTCCAACTTTGTTTTTACCCAGGAGTTCTGTCATCTCAGTGATAAATCCTGACAGCAAAATTAATTCCTATGCAGGAAATAATCTCAGTAAAACTCCTTTATATATAAATTAAATTTTTCAGAGTACTTGGTGCTCAAATAATATGTCTTCCATTCCAAATGATTAATATCTTATTCCTCACTACCTCTTAGAAAGGAAAGATACTGAGATACCAAAAATATCAGAAACATCTCTTCTGCACAACCTGTAGTGTTGTCTCATTTCTCTTGTATGCATTAATTGTTAATCAGTCATGGCAGTGTGAAGTCTGATAAACAAATTGTCCTTTCACTGCTTCAGTGAAGAACTAACAGATCCTTTTAATATATCTTGGGAATGTGAGAATTGCTTTACAGTATCATGCTAGTGGTCTGTCTTGTCTGTTATCCTGTTTCACTAACAGTGCTGAAAATCAAATGCTGAAAGGAAAATGAAACTATTCACTTACAATAACATTATGGAATGACATGGCCCTTCATAGAGGTTGGGAAGAAAAAATCGTACATTGTAGCTGGTTTATAGCTCTTAAAATGTGTGCACATACAGTTCTTACTGTCCTTGCATATGTGCTTTACAAATATCTAATCTGTTTTTCTTTCTGTCAAGATGCTGCACCCAAATTTTGAGACCATATCGTATATGTGATTTTTATGCCATGGGTGAGGGGAGAGGGAATGGATGCCTGGGGAATTCTCATCTAGCAATTTAAAATACATTGTTCTTTAATAAGAAGAATGCATTAGGAATATCTGCACTACACTTCATGACCTCTCGCTTTTGTCTTAATTAGTGTCATTGTAATTAATGCCTGTACTATTTTAGATGAATTGTGACTGAAATCATACTTTATTCTCATCCCTCAGTACTTATTTTCCTTAATAGTCTTTTGTATGGGATTTGAGGAAAAAAATGTAAGCGTTTCAAACCACGTTCCTTCATGATAGTATCCATCTTTCAGAGACCTAGCATGTTAGTCGTACATTTCTACAATTTTTTTTCTGATGTTGGAATAACTATAACTTGACAAACAGATGTAGTTGCCTCCATAGCATGACTTTCATAAATCTGTATTTTATGTTCTGACTTGTTCTGTTCAGGCTTTTGTTTGCTGAATTCCTGCTCTACTTTTCAGTTGTTGCAGGAAAGAACAGCCTTTTCCTTCAAAATCTGTGCCATCTGAAGCACCCTCTAACTTCTAAATTGAAAGGCAAAAATTGATCCTGGGATAAAAGATAACACCCTAGGTTTCCAGGTCTGTGAAGTTAACTGTAGAAATGGAGGTGGAAAAATGTCACTTTTATGTCTTCTGCGAGATGCAGAAAGGTAGGGTAAAGATAGGGGCAAACCAAAAATGTTGAAACAGAAACCACATTTGTAGTTCCAGAATATGAAATTTTAGTGTTGTGTAAATCTTTCATATAAGCTCCGGCATCAGCTTTTGCACCAGTGTCAAGTTATTTGACCTGACTTCTTACTAACATTTCTAACACTAAACAGTTCTTTCTGTATACATATTTGAAGGGTGAACAAAAGATAACATATATACCATTATTATTATGGAAATAATTTCTGCAGTTAGTAGGATAGATTAGATTTTTGTATTTTGTTCTCTGATTTTGAAAAACAGTTTTCTTACTAAATTATTATTTCTTTGGTATAATTGTGTGCTTTCTACCTCAAAGTGTCAGATTTTGTGTAGACAAAGCTGTCTGTACTGATGCAGAAAAAGGAACAATATTTTGATGTTAATATAATGGCAGACTTTCTGAGCAGTTTGTTGCTGGTATAGATCACTTTGATCAAGCTCACAGTGAATTTTCTAATACTTTGTGTAATTTAAAGATAATATTTAGTAGATCCAAGGCTTAGCTAAGAGTGAGCATACTCCAGTAAGTACTTACCCTATTTTTACATTGACTTCTATTGATTCAAGTAATTTAATGCAGAGATTTTGAATTCCCAGAACTACTCGTTGACCTGCTATTGAAGAATAGGGTGAATTTGTCTTGGCAACGTGAAGTTGGAGTTCCTTAAATACCCATTAGGTTTATGTTTATCCTCATTTTACTTAAACATACATACTCACATGGAGTAATTTGTTCACTGATAGCTTGCATTTTCTGGATCACATCTACTTACAAAGGCATCCCTACAGAAAGCGAATACTTATTACTATCTCAGTAATTCCCCAGCAAGATCTGATTGATTGGCTTGTAGTCCCCATTGTAGAAGGTTTTATCCTATTAGAAATCATTCACTTTTCTAGATGACAGTACTAGCTGGCAGATTGCTTAATTCCCATTACATGAAAGAGAAAACTGTCCTTGATAATTGATATTGTGTGACATGCAAAACTGACTTGAATAGGAGATTTATCTGCTATGGTTTTGTGATCCTTTTTGTTTTGGCGTAACTTGTGGTTTGGGTTGTGTTTTTGGGGGGTGGGTTTCATTTTCCCCACTAGGGATTAAAACTATTCTTTGTGACAATTTTAAGAATTGATAAAATATAGTGGGCTTGCTCTGATATGAAAAAGAACTCGATCTGTCATTCAACATTTTTCTTAGTGTTAAATAAGCAAAATTCCACTGTTGGCGAAATGAGACATTTGGCCCAAAGTAAAATTTAGCTGTGTTCTGAGGGATTTTTCATCATTTCCACAGCCAAAGCATGGCTTTGTGGGAGAGAAAAAGGAAAGCTGAAAGTGTAAGCTTGTGTTTTCATGAAATCAGAAAAGGAAATTTGAGATAAAATTGGCACAAAATGTGGTTTTCATTTACCAGTTCTAAAGCAGTAGCATTTGGGTTTGCCTTTTTTTTCTCATAACTCTACCAGTCATTTAAATTTGTTATTTGAATAAAGACTCTCAGGGGCATATACAGATCTCGGTCTGTGTTTGAGATTCCCACTGACAGCAGTGGGAGATCTCTGTGTGAGCCAACAGTGGTTCGTGGCCTGTAGTTGTTCAGTACCTTAAAGGCATGATACAGTTCTGCCACTTAACGTGTAATTTGCATATTCCTAGTACATGGGGTTACCCAATTCTTTCCCATAGTAGTTCTTCAAAACATGAAACAGGAAAGGGGAAGAGCTGCTCTTACAGTGCCTTTTTGACCAAATCTACAGAATAACTTGGACCTTCTGATGCTGAGTTGTCACAGGGCATAACTGGCCTTTGGACTTGATGCTAAATTAATGTTCAGGCTCCTACACTGTAACATGTGGGAGAGTGGGATGTAACAGCCACTGTCTGTGTGACCTGAGCTTATTCACACTGAACACTGAAGAAAAACTGATGTTTAAATCCTGCTCAGGGAAGTTAAGCATTATCTCAGGTGTGGGATAATGTACTTACTTCTGACAATCACAGACCAAAACCTCTTGAAGTTGAGCTGAACCAGGAATGTCCCTTTCTTAGAAAGCAAACTTGGAAGGAGGATAGTGACAGTAGCTGCTTCACACAGTTGAAGAAGGAGGGCTCCTTTGGGACATGAGGCTTTGTCAAGCTGGCCCATCCTCAGCTCTTGTGTCTCAGGAAAGTTCTTTTTCTACCAGGACAACCTCTGTTCTGCTGCAAAGGCATGCTGAATTCACCCTTTCAGATGAGTCTGTGTCTTTTGCAGAGGAAAAAAGAAGTAAGGATGTATTTATATATTTATGAATGTTTTCAAGCTTCAGTCAGCCAGAGAGAGAAAAGAGGGAGCCTGATGCCATAGTCTAGACATTGGGGGAACTCAGGGGAACTAAGTTATAGGCAGGAATCCCAGGATCCAGTCTCCACTCCAAGCAATGCCTATGCATTTTATATTAAATGAGCACTGCAGAAAATGAAACTTCTAGTGATATTGCCTGTAACAGTTAGCAGCATCTGCTTTTGCTGATTCATGGGGATTTGACTGATGTGTTTTAAAATTGCTTTGAGGTAGCAAAATCCACATGGAGTAGGAACTCGGTATTTGTTAAACAGAGAATTGTGGCCAGCTTCGCATGATGTACACCTAGCTCTGCAAATATCATTCAAAATTGTTCTAAAATTACAAATTGCCATTTTTATACATGGCATTGATGTACAGATATTCAAAACATCCCATTCAAATGTCTTGTTTTCATTTGCTTGTAGCTCTTCCAGGTATTATCTTCAGTGCTCTTTCGTGCATGGTACAGACACTTTTTAGATCTTAGGCTGAATGGTTTCATTACATGTTTACCCTTTCTTTTTGTTGTTGATTATACTGCAAAATGTAGGTGAATCTATAAATCTGTTTCCAAAAAGAGTATGAAGGAAAGTGTTGGTTTTGAAAAAACTCTAGTGCTGTTTCCTCTGGAAATATTTTTAGGCTCCACAGAATTCTAATACTGAGCTGTGTCAGCATCTCCTAAGGGACAGAGCGTTTGAGAACAGTCTTTACTTCAAGCATTCACTCCCCTCATTCTGTTTGAAAATAAAGATGCAAAAGGAGGGTGAGAAAGTGCTGAGATTAATTGCAAGAGGAATTGAAAACCCAGACCATACGTCTCTCCATGCCTTTGGTCTGATAGGCAAGAAGAGCTTTTCTCAGGGATGGAATGCTAGAGTAACAAAAAGCACACCAGAGAGCTGGTTTACTTTTCATGCAGTCCTAGTTTTTTTCTGTTATATTTCTCTGCAATTTCTGTGTGTTTTTAACCTCTCATAACAAAATAACTTTCAGACCCCAAGTGGTGCTTCTGTGCACAGTCATTGGGAAAAAAAAAACAAAACAGGTTAATGGATTTGGCTATGAAAGTCACAGAATTATGGAAAAAAGAAATATTTATAGACAGACCTGCCAGAGAGTTTGTTAAATAATAATGGAAAATTACAAACAGCAATGTGCTCTCATTATCTTTGGTACAGAATTAAATCAAGCAGAATTTGTTTAACCTTTCCATGAAATTGCAATGAATTTCTCCAGACAGTAGCATCAACTCTTCAGATCCCGTTTTGTCTTGGTTTTTTTGGCACATTTCTCAAAGTTAATGGTTAAGTTTCATGCAGATACTGTTTGATAAGTTTATCAGTGCTTGAGATCTGTCTCTTGGGAGTCTTTGCATTACTCCTGCTCTTCTTGGTAATGCTCACCTACCTCTAATGATCATCCTCTGGGGCTTGGGAACAGTGGGCTCCAAAACCTTCAGATCAGTGGGGAAGCCTAGATTTATGAGTAGTAAAGAGCCCTAAGGAGAGCTCCTCTGTAGGTAAAATACGTAGTGTAAAGGTAAAAACCCAGAACTAAAAGCAGAATCAGAGTGGGAATCATAGAATGGTTTGAGTTGGAGGAGACCTTTGAAGATCATCTACTTCCGAGACCCCTGCTGTGGGCAGAGATGTCTTTCACTAGACCCGACTGCTCGAAGCCCCATCCAACCTGGGCTTGAATGCTTTTGGAGATGAGGCATCCACAGCTTCTCTGGGCAACCTGTTCCACTGCCTCACGGCTCTCAACATAAAGAATATCTTCCTTACATCTTAATCTAAATCTACCTACTTTAGTTTAAAACTGCTACCTCTTGTCCTTTCGCTACAAGCCCTGGTTAAAATATCTCTCTCCATATTTCTTATAAGATTCCTTCAAGTATGGAAAGAACACAATAAGGTCTCCCCTTCTCCAGGCTAAAAAAATCCAAACTCTCCCAGCCTTTCTTCACAGGAGAGGTGTTCCAGCTCTCTGATCATTAAACCGTGACAGTATCTCTGATTGAGGCATTTCTTGAGCCTCTGGGGAACTGAGACTCTTGGGAAAGCAATGAGCTTTTAGTACACGCTAAGCCTTTGCTGCTCGTAAACACCCGATCTAATGCTAGGAATGTGAATTTTGACTGCTCCTTGGCTGGCTTGCAGGAGACACGGTTGCATGTGGCAGCCTAAAGACATGTCTATTGCGATAAACAGCATTTGTATTTCTTGATGACTATGACATATCCAGCCTGTAGATGAAGGAATATGACTCTTGTTTTAGCCTCTCACTATGGCCCCAAGTAGAGTGCACTGTATCTGTGCAGCCTCAGTGTAGCCCAGATAACACTCAGGAACAGGGAGCGTGTTTTGGAACAAATATGTTTACAGCAAGTATTATTTGAGACGCAACTATCATTGACATAATGTAAAGCTTGCCTCGGAGATGTCTTTTATCCGACCCTTTCATCTTGGTAAATATAGTTCAGTGTTTACTTTTTTCTGGTGAACAGATGATTGCATTAATTTAAAGAATAACAGTTGTCACACCAGATATGCAAATGGAGCAAGACTATGGAGATAGAACAGGGAGTAGCTGGTCTGTTAAAAGAACTTGATTATGTCCGCTTAAGAAACTAAATGGTATTCATTAAATATAAGCCTTTGGCCACAGGTACTGTGTCTTTCATTCACTTCTATATGAGTGTGCTTAGAGATGGCTTGAAGTTGTGCTGCTGTAATGAATGAAATAGTCTTCAGTGCTTTTAAAATAGATACGTTATTTAGAGAAGGTGGAAAGTTTTCAACTTTTATTCTTTGCAATAACTGCCTGAATGAGTTCAGTTTAAAGAGAAACTGATACTGTAGTAGTCCACATATATTTAAAAAAACCCCTGAAGTCATCCTGAGTTCAACTCTCATTTTTCACTGTAGAAGACTGATGAAAGGCACTGACATCAACCTTGCTAATAGTCTTTCCTTTAGCTGATTGTTAATGATCACCATCAAATCAAATGCAGACTTGGTGGAATTCCAATGACTTAAACAGAACTGTACTAGAGAGAAATTTTGCCTAGTTTAGATACCAGGAATATAAGCAGTAAGACTCATGTCATGTCCAGTGAGCCACTTACTGCACTAGCAGATGTTTATTCTTGTTTAGGGAAATGAGAATTTAATAACTCTGTCCTTCCCTCTTAGAAACAATTGTACAAATTGACAGGTTTTACTAATTTCCCTGGGCAAAAGTAGTACATCTATAACATGCCTGCTTTTTTTACTGCCTTTTCAGTGTTTTGCCTTTGCCAAGAGAATTCACATTTTGCAGGAATTGTCACCAGGCTACGCATATATTTTGGACGGAACTTCCTGCTGGGAACACATCTGTTAGCTAAATACGAAAACAGATATACAATGATACCTATTCTATTGCAGTATACTGTAAACAGGTAACACAATTAACAAAGCTAATTAGTTGCATTTTACTCATGCTATTTCATCACAAACATAAAACCCCCTAAACAAAATTACAGAGACAATGCTTGGAACAAAGAACATCAGTTTTTCTGATTTCTCTTCTTCCTTTTCCTGTTTTGCAAAGCAAGGAGATAATACATCCTGGGCCATCCAAAAGCATGGTTAGATTCATGAGCTGGAATTGTTTTTTATGCTGTTCTTGCTCTAGTTCTATCAGTTATTGTCACCTGAAAATGACTGATTGCTGGTGGGGAACAGAGGAGACTGGATATGCACTTTGGGAGCCTGATACGTTGCCCTCCAAACTCTTTAGGTATTGAAGGAAGGCGAGCCAGAGAGATGGGGATTTGTTCAGCCTGGAGGAGAGCAGGGTGAGAGAGGGATGCAGGTGCTGTCCTCTGCCACCTGAAGAGAAGGGGCTGGAGAGAAGGTGGAGCCAGATTCTTCTCATAGGAGCTGTTTGAGGAGACAGGGGACAACAGGCACAAGTTGCAGCAAGGGAAATACTGATTTGATGTCAGGGAAAATACCCTTCTCAGTAGAAGTGTTTACGAACTGGAACAGAGGCTTAGAGAGGCTGTGGGATATCCATCCCTGGGGATACTCAAAGCTTGGGAAGGCTCTGAGCTATTCTCTGGTGATTATTATAATTTTTTTCTCTAATACTTGTTAGAAGATTAGTCAGATGAACTCCATGAAAAGTTTTTGTTTGCTGTTTGGCATTGGGAGAAAGGTAGATGTGGTGTGTGTGAGGAAGGTAACCCTGTAACTGAAGCCTGTGTTATCATGCAGTTATGGAGAATGGTAGAGTTAAGGGATCCTGAACTCTGTAATTTCTTCATCTAAGAATGCTTCACTTTGTCATATTCATGTTTTGGCGTGTATTTCTGCCAAATCGTAGAAGTTATAGGTGGGGGGAAAGGGCTGATGCTGGTGAAGCGTGATTGAACTGTTACTGTTCTGATGTAGAGTGCTATTTACAATCCTCTGAACTCTCAATTCGTTTAGGTGTGACTAATTTTGTTTGCTATAGTGCTCAGCTCTCCAAGTCTTTGTGTCTATTTGATGACAGTGCATTGATTAAACGAAAGAATCATAAAGATTACAAAGATAAAGCAAAACTTTCTGTAAATCGAGGTGCTTACATAATTACCACAATTCACACGTAGATTTCAAGCAGCAGACTTGTCATATCTATGTATTATTATTTAATTATCTACATCTCTTAGCAATTACTTCAGCTATTTGCAAATAGTACTTTGTATGAGGAAAAGAAATGCTGGGAACTACAGCAAAGAGGTTCCTAATGTATCTTAACTGACAAACATTTTTGAAGTTCAATAACCTCCTTTCAGGAAAACCTTCTTTCAGTTGTTTTCATGCCCTGCTTTATAAGCTCCCCGAGTTTACAGCTTATGAATAATTTTGTTTCTGAAGTAAGTATTTTTAAAACAAATGACTTACATTTCATATTTGACAAAATAAATGTGTAGCTGTTGGAGTATTTTTGAGAACTAAATGTCATTATTGTGCTTTTCCCTTTTTTTTATAACACCATCTGTTTAGTAAACATCAAAATGGATTGATATGAAACTTAAAAAGTTCACAACAACAACAAAATAATGCATGACAGATTAGATAAGAAGAAGTCATTAAAATGGCCTATAAAAGGACAACCATCTGTAACACTAAAGTAATCTATTGATGACAGTAATAACTTTCTAAGTCAGTGACAATTTTGGATTTACAGCATAAATAGTAATCATATGAACCAAATAATTGGAATGTATTTTTTGTAATTAATGACTTCTTTCCCTATTACCCTTGTGAAGAAACAGAATTCATATAAAGTATATGTGTGTGTTCTTAATAATGACTTGTATATTATCTCCCAGGCTCACAAAAAGCAATTATAAGTTCATTAAAATTATTATGTGTTAATCTAAGTCTGGGGAAAATAATTTCATGTTTTCAGAAAATATGTCTAATGCCCTTTGTCACTCTGAAAATCTTAACAGTAGGCAAGAAGAGTGAAAAATGCTGAGGGTGCAACTTGAATTAAAGATTCAGATGCACATAGCTCCCCTCTTGGAAAGTCACACAGAGAGGAGAACATCTATGCAGTATAGAATATCTGTGCAGTATTTTAATTAAAAAGGTACCTGTTCATAATGGTTTGATTATCTGACCTCTTCAAGGGCGTGTTATAGGGAAGTGTCAACTTCTAGTGCACAGAATCTCTGGGAACCAGCACCCACTCCTCTTGCACTAGGTCACCACTGATGATTTGCATCGTGCTGGAGTTCTCCACTCCCTAACAGGTCCATCTTGGTGGGACTTGATTTAGTTCCTTGTGCATGAAAGTTTATGTTCTTAGATTTAAAGCAACCATTGTAATTCACTTTCAATACAGAAAAGAATTAACTGAATAGAAGGTATTGCCTTTACTTCTTTTATTAGGCATATAGTTAAAGCTTTTCATCTCCAAAGTACTTTAAAAACGCTAATTAACCTTCACAAAACTTCCCTCCCCTTAATGGTAGGTGGCACATGAATGACTCTGCAACATTATAATCCAGCCATTTTAGTAATTAGTTTTGAAGTGTAGCACATGAACTAATTAGAAAATTGTGCAACTACTAGGCACTTGTTAGGTACAAATGCTGGGAACTATCCAAAACTGTCACATAGTTTCAAGTGATGTTGTAGTTGTGTACCTCATGGAATAATTAATTCTTTGTATGACTTACAACAGATCTCTGGGAGTCAGCAATGCTAAGAGTACTCCTTGAGAGGTTTTCTCCAGCTCCTCACTAGCCCCCCTTGGGCTTTTTATCTTTGCTGAAGAGCTTCAAGGCAGTGCAACTAGAAAGCTGTGCCAAGCAGTAGTGCTTTTATTAATCGCACGTATTGTTGTACACAAGTAAAGCGGTGGCCAAGAGCCTTGCCTGACTGCTGAAAGAAAAAACTAGTGTCACAAGTAAGAGGTATAAGTAAGCAGATCCTACTTGTTTGTCTTGGGCCAGATCACATCCCTGCCTTTCAAGCAAAGATATAGCCTAAAGGCACCAAAAAGCGTGTAGAAAAGTAAGCAAGGACAAACTCTTTGAAGGTTGTTGTTCTCTTGTGTGAGGGGGGTTTTACATTCATATTAAAGGAGAGGCATGATATGCTCATGTTGAGTGCTTTTTGTCTATAAAGTTCTTTTTCTTCTTCATTCTCAACTGTAAAGCGAAGATGAAACTTGCAACAAATATTGAATACTTAGAGTGTGTGTATATGTATGTATCTGTTTGCATATGAAATAGTACTTCACCCTGTCATTGCTACTGAGAGTAATCTTCACTTCTGAAATAAAGTTCCGTGGTATTTATCAGAGACTGCATTGCTACCAGACCACACAGCTCTAATTTATGCAGGTCAGAATTCCATTTGAATTGACTAAGTGATGTTTATGTGGCATAAGTTTAATTAAAGGAAACTATCTCAGACCAAATAGTTCTAGTCCTAGAAGATAGAGCAAGCAAACCTTGATTCATTTGGGAGGTCAGAATCTTCAAGGACAGTAGGCTATTTCTTTGTGCTTTTCATGTTTTCTGTTCAAAGCACAGCCAAGCAAAAGAGCCTGAAACTGGAAATCGAATATTTCACTTCTTCAGATTGGTTTGCTGCAGTGTCACAGTCCTCCTGCCTTACTGACACTTTTAGAGTCAGTGATGCTGTGATTTTTAATAGTTTCACTTTTATATATCAGACTTTTAATAGCATATAAGACAAACTCTGTTGTAGAGACAGGCACAGCTGCTTTCTGGTTCCTTCCCATGATAGGGGTGATGGAATTTGTTGCCCTTACCCGTGTTACTGTGTTGTGCACACTCTGCCTGCATCAGTCCATTTATAGCATTTACAAGTGCGTGGATTGTGACATATGAGTTTTGTCTGAGTCAAAGATTAGTAAGTTCCTCTCATATTCTGTACTTCGGAAATAGACCTAAATTCCTCAATTTTAAATTTAAACAAATTTGTATAGTCATGTTTGTAATTCCTGTGTCACTTTTGGATAAGTCAATACGAAACGGCATGCAGTTTACGACTAACTTCCACAGTACTGATTTTTGTTCCACTGTCAAAACATCACCCCAAATCTCCAGTGACGAAACCCAAACCCATGAACAGTATTACTTCACACTGAACCCAAAATCTTTGCTGTTCTATTGAGAACAGAGTACTGAACTCTTTAGAATTTGGTTCCAGAATTTTTTGTGTCAACTTTCAACAAAACTGCCAGTACCAGTTTTCAGCTGTGGAGTATATTGGCAATGTTGCCACAACAACAACAACAACAAAATAGCAAAACCACCTTTTTGTTCTTGTTTAGTAACCATAGTTTTTAATTCTCACTTGCTATGGCTTGCACTGTTTTAACATTGCTGAATTTTGGTCAATTGAAACTATAAACTTTAACATAGAATTTAGTTCTTTAATATTATTAATGAATTCAGTATTGGATTTTTCTGAAAAGTCACTAGATGAGTGAAACAATAAATTAAGAGCTGTTAGGTGTAGTACTTTCACTGGCTTTGCAGAGGGTTCAATGGAGGTGATTTTTTAGAAAAAAGTTTAATGAAACTAAGATGGATACTCTTCCTTTCTTGTTTCCCTCTTTTTCATAGATGAGCTGAATTATTTAGGTTGTTGGTCAAAGAGAGCAGGATGATAACACTAGCTATTCCTCAGGAAAGTAAAAGAATTTGAAAAGCTATAAAATCTACTTGAACTACTGTTAATTCAGGATGTAAATTTTATTACTTCCCTTACTATATACGTATTCTCATTTTGGATGCTCAGTGAAAGTGACTTTTTTTTTGTTCATGCCTAAGTTTCAGTAGTGGTTGTGATAGGAATTACTTTTGAATTTGCTTTATAATGTTTTTAGGGTAGTTCCACTTAGTATATAATTCATATTTGTGTGTTTAATGAATTTTTCAAGATGATAACTGCATCTAAAAAATAGTGCATCTGATTTCCTGAAAATTTGCGTCCTATCAAAGTGATATACAACTTGCTTGATAAAGTGGTCTGAATTCTAAATTCACATGATCAAAATAATTAATTTATATAATACTGGTGGGTTCCAAGACATTTTTTTAATGATGCTTAGTAAAATCCTGTGCTAGGTATTCATGGCACTAGAAAAGTAGAAGTAGTACTTGCTGGCACCTGCAGACAGTACTCAGCCTGTAATCTCAGGTCATATTCAGAAATTTCTGATGTTTTGTGTGATGTATGATTTCCACCAGCTTCTCTTAAATGCTTACTAGTTAAGAATTATGGGTACTTTTAATATAGTAGATTTTGAAACTGCAGGAGGAAAAATTGGCTGCTTCTTATGTGATGAGCAATCCTCCAGCATTTCTCATCACAAGTGAGTTAAAGATTAGTATATCTCTTACTAATTCATAATCTGTAGTGTATTTTCAATCTGAAGCTTATTAAATTATAATTTATTGGTTTGGTAATAGGTCTACTAATGTAAAGGTGTTTATTTGTTCTCCTATCATAAGCCTGTAGCTCTAATCAGTTGATTTATGACTCTCCTCATCTGTCTTTCTACAAATTATCACGGTGCTCTGCAGTTGGAGATGTGCGCAGTCCTTGCTTCGGCAGAGATGTGTACAGATGGCACCGTGCCCTGCGTTCTGCACGGGCCTGGATTGGCTCACTCTAGAAGCTGCCATTTGTGCAAATACACAGGTGCTGACACTTCACACATTCTTGAGAACTCTATTTTCTTTAATTATGTTGTTATTCAGAGAAAAAAGATTAATCTGCATTAGCCTGAGGGCAGATTCAGTGAAAATGGCATGATCAAACTGGGTCACTTGCTTACTTACTTGGTTTATATTCTTCTAGTTTTATTTATACAAAGACCCTTGGGCATTCTTTTTTTTGGCCTCAGTCAGCCCCATGAATTGGCCTGAGACAAGGAACAGCAGGTCTGAAGCGATTGCCTCGGGCAGCTGCACACGGACCTGGATGTGCTGAGCAGGGCTTTCCTCGCCCCAGGCAGGAACTGCCCTCACCTAGAACGCTTCCTAGCCAGCTACTAGTGTCATTGGTAGCAGTTTTCTTCCTTGGCTATGATTGCTGTTTTACTAAGACATAGGCTGAATTTTTCTTATACTTTAATGCTAAACAAACACTTACTGATTTATACTCATTTATCTTTTTGCCTACACTGTCTTCCAGCTTAACAGCTCTTGTCTCCTTTCATCTTTTTCTATTCCATCCCAATCCCTTATGTTACAGATATTATAACAGCAGAAATCTCTTTGTCAGCTCTATTCTGGTACACTAAACAAGGCTAGATTTTCCAATAATAAGTTATAATGAATAAAATCTTAAGTATATGACAATAAATTTAGAAATCAGCATTGCTTTTCTCTAGTCCTCAGTTAATGTTATTTTGCATATATGGTGGTAAGTCACTTAAACTTGCTTAAATGCAATGTAAAATCCTGTAACACCTCCCTTCACTGCCCCCACCACTTAAAAAAAGAGATATAGCATTTCTTATTTGATTAAGCAGATGTTTTGATGGTGCAAAAAAACATAGAAATACAATTTTCCATGCTGTGCAATTTTTTTTTTTTAGTAAGATTCTACATGAGTTTAGAAGCTGATGATGGAAGATAACTTTGAGTCAACATCCTTTGTTTTTCTCTTGGTTTTGGCTGAGTTCTTAGAAGTCTTTTATTCTTAGAAGAAAAAAAAAATCATGTCTTAGAAGAAAGAGAATTGATTAGAGAATTCATCTCTCAGAAGAAAGACTTTTCTTTAAGGGTGACTGAGCACTGAACAGGCTGCCTTAGAGGCTGTGGAGTCTCCATGTGTGGAGATATTAAAAAAAACCTCCTGGGCAACCTGATGTAGATGACCCTGTTTGAACAGGAAGTTTCGGCAGGAATGAACAAGATGATCTCTTGAGGTCCATTCCAACCTGAACTGTTTTGTGCTTCGGTGATGGAACATCAGACCTAGGTTTTTTTGCATATGCATTGGCATTGCCCACTGCAGCGTGTGCCATGCAATCTGATGGTGTGCCTGCCCCTGCCCTGAAAACATTCATTGATTTCAAATCAATGCAACATGCTGTTTCTGGCCACAAAAAGCACCTGCTCTGTGACTGGAGTCAATATCAGTGTTTGATTTGCTGGGGTGATGACAGATTCGTAAGGAACCATGACATGTTGTGAAAATTTCAGGAAGGGGTAAGTTCCCCAGTAGTAAACTTGGGTTTCATCCATGTTCAGAACATTTTCTCATTACTTGAAGACAACCATAAGACGTTTTCACTTTGGAGATCTGCTGTTTAGACTTAAAAACATTAATTCTGTGAACTCTTGTAATATTTCTTGTATTGGCACTTTAAGCTATTCTGCTACTTGTAGAACACCTGTCACTTAACCCTCTATGAGAGTACACAGCGCTGAGTTTCAGGAACACTTACGCTACCCCTCCAGATCTCTGTGCTCGCTCTGTAGGAAGGTCTCTGTCACTTGCAAAAGTGTTTTCCTGCTATGTGTGGTTGGGCGTTTTTCCTCTTCCTTTTTTAAAAAATATTATTACTTTCCATTAGTTAGTGCATACTCATGCATGCAGAAAATCTTACAAAACTAAGTGGCAAGACTCCCAGATATTGTAGATATGACCCAAACTATCCACGGCAAGAATACATAGACTTCCTATGAATTGCTAATGCTTATTACAGTGTACGATGAGTGCTCACCTGCTCAAGGGATGCTATGAAGTAAGGCTGCGAGATGAAGGGGTGTTAGAGAAAGGTTAGATTTTTTTTTTATTTTTTTTTTAAGAGAGAATGGGACTAGAGAATATGATGGGCATTTTTGGAACATGGCAGTGTTTTAACAGGATAGAACCAAAGCCTGTTTAAACTTTCCCTTTTGCTTTCAGAGTAAATCTGACAATTTTTGTGTTGAGCACCTTTTCCAATCTAGTTTTGATTATAGGACTGCTAAAGGAAAGCTTTGTAATAAGAATTGATTGCAGCTTTAACTCAGAAGCTGTTACTTCCTTTCTGTAATGTTCTTTGCTCCCTCCTTCAGTATACACTTTATTAAATCATTCTATCATGCTCCTTGTTTGACGCAGGCACAGTTGTGTAACTGCTGGCCTGTAACAAAACATTTGTGGCACAGGTGGTTTTGGGAGCACAAAGAGTTCCTCTCAGAGAGTCAGCTGCTCTCTGTTTTGATGTCTGGAAGACAGCTTTCATAATTTCATTAGATAGGAGGTGGTCCAGAAAATTAAAGGTGCTGACAATTTTAAGCAGCTGATTATAGTCTAGAGTTATTAGTCGTTGTAGTTTCATGACAGCAACAATTGTTTACATTTTTTTAAAGATTAAATATTCAGAAAAACAATGAAAATCATGTAGAACATTTAATATGTAATGAAATGAGGAAAGCTTCTATGCTAATAATGTGCTTTATTTCTTTTCCCTCTAGTTAGGCTAAATTTTCTTTAAAAATCATCACCAAACGCATATTTGCAGTTCCTTTTGAGAGAGAAGAAGAATACATTGTAACGAAGTGGAACTATTAGCACTATATGTCACAAATCTGGTGCTGCTTCTGTGAAGGCAAGCTGACACGAGGAAGCAGAAACAACCAGTGGGAGCAAGGAGGACAAGTTTGTGTGCTGCTTATTTCTTGTCTCACTGGTGGAGAGGTATTGTTGGACTAATTAAGGCATTGCTTTAAGCAACCCTTCCCATTCTAACTTTTTAATAGAACTACAAAGATGTTATCTTGGCTGCTTGAACCTGAGACATGAGAAAAAAGTTCCTCACCCAGTTGTCTTTTCTCTGAACTGAAGAGTCCTAGTCTTATTTAGTAATTCTTAATCAGAATAAGGTTTTATACCTTTGTGCTTTCTCCTTCTCTAAGCTTTTTCTGGTGTATCTCTGCCCTGGTTGCATTTGTCCAGTATGATTTCAGTATCATCCTTTTATGCTTCGACAAACCTATTTTCCCCCTATTTCTCTTTTCCTCTTTTCTTTTAATAGCTATTGCAGTAAGTATAGTGCTCAGGAACCTTCATCCACACTTCTATGACTGAATTTACCATACGGGCAAACTTGCGACTCTCCAGTTGTCCCACCAGTATGTTTCTACAACCAGTAGACCTGTGTGGTCTACTGGAAACACTTCTATTTCACTATGGAAGCCTGCGAGTGCAAGGGTGCTCTTTGATTTGCAGTAGAGAGTGGAGTCTTCTTTTTTTTCTGTTTTGGAGTTGTTTTTCTAGTTTTTGTTTGTCTTTTTTGTTGTTTTGTTTTGTTTTGTTTAACACAGTAGGAATGACAATGCCTGTAGCATGATAGATGATACAGCATGTTTCTGGCTTTAGTCTAAGAGACTTTTATGCATAACCTTGTTGTGCTCTATGAACTTCTATATGCCATGCATTCAGGCACATACATTTTATAGCACAGCTGACCACAAGTCTGAGGACCCTTGATTCAAAACTAGTTACCACTTCTATTTTGTTGAATAAGTTGCTTGACCAACAGTCTCTAATGCCCTGCTTTCTTTATGGTGTAATATATTTGTAAACATGTTTCTTAACTTACTTCAAAACATGTTTTTTCTGCCTCATTTATCTGCAGATAACTTACTGTCTCTTGCATCTTTAGCTTCTTGTTCTAATGATTGCTTTGAAATATTATTTTAATGAATCTATGAAACACATCATTGTATTCTTTTTTTGTGGTTGGACTGCTAATGATACTCATCCATTAAGTAAATGGTTTTGTAAGCAATACAAATGTAATAAATAAAGTTAGTCAGTTCTTTTTTGCCACTTTTCTGCTGATAGGAATACCACATGCTGGGAAGGTAATGTTTCATGACCAGAATAGTTCAGTTTATAGACAGCCTGGGAATCTTTGTCAAAGTACTTCAAAAAATGTTGCAAACTATAATTTATACACACTAGAATTTAAAATTTTTAATCTAATTACGATGGTAAGGTATATGTTTACTTTAGGCCTCAGTTTGCCTAGTCTTTGAGGAAATGCTAGAATTGAAACCCATATTGTATCACACTGTTTGAAGCCATCTCCGAAAGTGATATTTCAGCTGTTGAATCTAAAGGCTCTGAAGTATGGGAAGTATTTCACTGAAAGAAGGAAAAAGAAGAATCCGGTGGCTGAGAGATGCAATACATACAGTGAGAAGCCATTGTATTTGCCACAGACTGCAGCTAGGCAAGTCTCCACCAATGTTTTCCAATAGGAAATAATGAGGGTTCATTAAAGCTGCCATGTGGTGAATATGGACTTTAGACCAGAGAATGTCAAGGCAATTTACTGAGGAAGATTGTGTATTTAAAAGAATAACAAGTATACTTGGAGTAAGTTAAAGTCCAAGGAGGCAGAAAAAGGCTCATGTTTGAACCCAATCTTGAACTTCAGAGAATTAGCCTGAGGCCTTCAGTGGAGGATGCGAACGGTCGTATTTCAGCATGCTGCAGTGAAACAAATAACACACTGCATAGACAGATAGTCAGACAGACAGATAACCTAGCACATCCTTGATAAATGGCTATAAGTAACATTTGTTTGACCAACAAGGGTCAGCATTGCAGCTAGATACTTCTATTTGAAAATAAAAACAAACTATGAAAAGTATTCTCGATTTCCATTGTTTTATTTTAATATTTCTCAAATGAGCTCTTAAAGGAATAACTCATGGTGGTTAGTAGAGATGGATACTTAGAATAAAGCTATAGTCCCTTCCATCAGACTAGAGCCATAGCCCCTGCCATCCTAAATGGGGAATTTTGTTAATGAAGAGAGACATTTTCTTTGAGTTCTGAAAGATCAATACCAAATGTCACTGTGCAAAATTTCTAGGGATGTGCCAATGGCATAAAAAACCAAGCTGGCCGTAAGTTATAAATGAGCGATTTGTTTGAACTACTAGAGATGATATCCTAATGAGATTCACATTGCTTGATTTATTTTTTAATATATTTAATTTTCTAAGGATATCAGAAATCTGTGATTTACACCTCTGGAATGTAGTCTGGCTTAGTCATGAGAAGACCAGGTTTAACCACACAGAAGGAAATGACACAATATTTTACCAGGTAATTATAACAGGATAATTTAGTTTGAAAGGATAGGTCAGAAGTCTTCTTTAAAATGTTCTTAATTCACTGAAGAAATAAGAGTTACTATTTTTTTTTTTTCTCTTGGAGAAAATAGTGTCTTTGCATTGCTGTAAGTGGTTCATTAAGACTTAAGCCAGATAGCACAAGCAAGAGTTCACTTCCCCCAGGATTTTGAAGGCACTGGCCACTAAGGATGAAAAATTAATTTCCTGGTGTTTTGTAAGGTCTTATACAATCACCACTAATTTTGAAGCAGATAAAGACAAGCATTGGCAGCAAGCATGCTTCTACTGCCCCAGCTTTTTTTTTTAGTAGCATTTTAAAATGATTGCCTTGGGCATTCATACAAGGAAAAAAGTACAGAGGTGATGGAAAATGGAGATTTTCATATGACTTCCACACATTACGACAATTTTGGAAAATTATCCCATTTTCTAAATGTCCTACCATCATGAAATGCGCTACAGATTAGGATTTGCTTTGATTGAATGGCATTTTTCTTTGGCTTTGACTGTGTTCTGAACTCTAATGTCTGCTTGACTGGGGCTTGAAGTACAGTGCAGGCTACAGTTGCTAGGTTGAATTTTTTAACTTATGGAGAATATTTTTTTAAAACATCCTTTATTTTCTACAATGCAAGTGTATATATACAATAAAGCTAAATACAAATTTGAGATGGCATTTTGATTTATTTTCTACAGGTTGATGCAAATTAGATTGATACATTATTCTAAACCTGTATTTTGGTGAGGAGAGAAATTAAGGTGAAGAAGTTAAAAGAGGTGTCAGGTTCTGGGCATATGCTGCTGGTAGGAAGAATAAATCATTCAGGATATCTGTACACAGATACATTTTAAGCTCATAATGCAGAAGTTTTGAACTGGATAGGAGATATTTACTGCTCTCTGAATTTATTCTTCTGAACTGCTGAATCACTAAGTTGTTTTGTGCAATGCATAAAACTCAGGTTTTTATTTGTTCATTTCTAAACACAGTGCATCCTACAGTTTGAAAGAGGCTATCCCAGGAGGTGCATTAATAGCAGAGAACTGTCCTAGTCACGGGACACTGGATTTAAATATCTCTAGGGGGGGGAAAAAAAAACCCGAAACAAACCAAAAAATGATTGAAATATATTAAGATACCTCTGAGCACGTCTTGCTTTTGATTTTAGAATGACCATATTTTTCTGATTCGTTTCAAAGCTACAAGCTTAGAATTGCCATCAGTGGGGGGACATGTGTGCAGAAGAGTTCAATGTTTGCTAATAAATTGGAGTGCATAAATAAAAAACAAAAAAATGCACTCCACTGAACACTTTTCCTAAATGATGATTAATTACTCTTTTAAGGTTTTTTGTTTCCTAGAGATATGCTGAACTATTCAACAGTAATTTGAAGTTGGCAGACCACGGACACTTTCCCGTCTGCCCTTCTTTCGCTGGCCAGCTTTTGTTGGAACATTGCAGTTATCCCATTTGAAAGTGAAGTGGGAAATGTTGTCCTTTAAATTTTAGCTGTCGTGTCAAATTAGGTCAGAAGACCTTAGAGCATGTCACAACACAAGCGATGCAGCATGTTACGAACAGAGTCTGCTAAAAGCATATGCATTATATTGCCAGTTGTATGTTATTTGAGAATGAAAGTGACTTTCTGGTTATAAATCTTCATTGGATTCATAGCTCTTCTGAAAAGATGAATAGTGGGAATTGCTGGGTCCTGCAATGTTGCAAATCACTTGTGTTGTTTGACTGTTCTGTTGAAAAATCTATTGCAGTCAACAGTGCCAGTTTTCTGAAGAGGGCTGAGGTCTGTACAGAGCACTGAATCACTTCATAAAGTAATTTCTGTGCAGCAACGTTAAGTGTAACACAGTTTGAAACCCCAGAAATATTGCAGGTGGTTTCACTGGTTTACCAACCTACAGAAATGATTGAATTTCTTTCAGAAAGGTGAAGAAAAGGTAGGCTTTTTTCTTGCTTGTAAGCAGAAGACCTTGAAGAACTCCACCTACTAGAAAAAAACGAAGCACTGTATTATTGGTCTGTTAGAGCAATCTGCTAGGCATTCTTGCAGGAGAAATCAGTAATATTGGACTTCTGAGTCTTTCAGTTCTGTTACAGGAAGAGTCATGCACTGTGTTAAACTTGGACAAAGGAATTTATGAGGAAAAAAATAAATTAAAAAAAATTATCCTGTTTCACCTTTCTTTAAGCATTCATGAGATGACCAAAATGGATTGATGTTCATTATGTAGAATTGTTTTGGCTAGGTTTTATGCAGAAGACACTCATATATTATACAGCTGATTTGGAAGTAAAAACCCTGTGGCTTTTCTCCTAACCTGGATATGAATTGAAGTGTGAGATCCATATCTGGAAAAAGGACCAAAGTGCACACTGTGCTGAGGTATACCGTCCTGAAATAGGTCTTCTGTTTAGGTATGGAAAAATGAGTTATAATCATAGTGTTTGCTGTATTAGTTGGGATTATTTGTTACCAGCTGTGCATTGTGCTGCATGCGATGCAATCAGAGGTATTTCCTGCCACCATGAGCTGAAGAAACATGGGATGCAGGAGGCCACAGTCCAGCATAAGCATGCAAAAACCACCAAGGCCAGTGGAAGAGTTTTGGTCAGCTTGATTATGGGTGCTCTTGGTGTGCTTGAAATCTGGGGTGTGTAACACCAGATGTCAAAAAAACTTAATGGCTGTGCCTCACTGTTCCTGGCCTGCCTTGGTTGATGGCAGATGACCCAGACACACGTACTCTTCTTCATCTTGTGTCTGGCAATAAGCAGTGTAATGCTCTGGATTAACCTGCTTGAAGTGAAGCTGAAAGCTGAGAGCCTGTCTGCTTGTTTGTCATGGTAGTTTAGATAAATTTGAAAGATAACGTGACAGGATTCAGAATAAGAGCAGATAAAGAAGTTCTGGCTAAAAGCCTCTCTATCACTTAATACTCTGATAAACCAGCAACGGTGACTTTCACGGTTGTAGGTCAGGTTGCTGAGTGCATAATGGCTTCTGTGTTTACTTGGCAAGAGCAAACACTTTGCTCTACTTTAGCATGCCACTTGCCGCTAAAGGCTGTAGCTATCTCTTTCTGTAATATATCTATGGCCATTCTATACCTCAAAAAGGCTATTATTGCCATTAAAGGGGAGTGGAAATGTGTATATGAACCAGACAAGCCTGTGTGTGCACCCACACGCATGTATTATGCACTTTAGATATTTGTCATTCTATGCCCTGCATTAAGGAACTGTATAAAATACTGCATTTATTTTTTCCAACTTGGACTCTAGTTTCTCTGCATCCCTCTTTAGCCCACTTACAAAATGAAGAAGCTAGCTGCAGAAATGTGCGTTATTGTATCATGATAAAGTTTAATGGTCCAAACGAAGTATTTGAATTTCATCACATTTAAGTACCTTGAAGGATATTCTCTCTTGCTCTGAAAGCCATACCATCTAAAAAGGCAAAATCCATGAAAGACTCTAAGAGGAAAAGGCAGATCTAAAGGGTGAACAGATTTGGCCAAGGTTAAAGAGCAGCTTCAAGACCTTCATGGCTTACGTGAAAGGAAAAATCTGCTCTCAAATACAGTGAATTTCTTTGGTTTCTGTGCAAATCAAAGGAATTAGAAGGAACATTTGGTTGAACTTGATTCATTTGGCTCAAGATACACTTGGTACTGGTTGTTGTTTCCTTTGAATTTTCAGTTGCTTCTACAGACTGAACATACACCAATATGTTCTTTAATAGATTCACTGATTAACAAGTAAATAATTCAGCATTATATTGAGTTTATGGAACCATAACTGTTTAAAAGTAAAGTCCAGTAAGCCAAAACCAAAAAGATTTTGAAACAGGAAGCTGTACTTGAACTGGAATTAAAATACTTGCATGAAAAATCACCCCAAGGAGCACAACCCATCTGTTTAGATTACACTCGCTGTAACTGATTGGCAGTGGACTGCTCTGTTTTGGGGGTTTTTTGTCTTTTTTTTTTTAATGAGGAAAAAGTCCACTAACCATGGTGAAATCCCTGTTCTTAGGAGTTCCAAACAGAGTAAAAATTTGTTAAAGTTAAGAGCAATAATGAATGATAAAGAGATGAGAAGAAGATAGAACATCCCGACCTTCTTGGGTAAATTACCAGTGGATGGAAGCTGGGCACATCTGTTTGGCAGCCCAGTGCAGATAATTTCAGCTATTCATGTAATTTACAGTTGTTAAGAAACAGAGAATCATCTATTGTTGTGTTGGGTTCAGGTAGTTGGGGTTTTTTGTTGTTCTTTGGGGGTTTTGTGCATTTTTTGTTGGTTTGGTTTGGTTTTTGTTTGCTGGAATTTTTTTATTATTTCATCGTGATAGGATTTTTCTTCTTATTGTGAGCTGTAAAGACAGAAAAGAATGTTGTAAGGAAGTGTGGAGATATGATAAAGACTGCTGAGGGAGTTTGTTATGCTGTGGTTCATGAGTAGAGTTGGATGTTGATGGAGCCGCATAGGTGTAAGAAACCGACTGCTTGTAAGACATGCTGCACTTGGAGAGAAGGGACATGACTGTGATGCGTGTGCTGAAGGAGTCTGGGAAGTTAGAGAATGCAGATAGAGCAGAATACCTAGCAGGGCTTGTAATTCGTGTCTGATAGGCAGATGACAAGTATTCTATTCTCTCCTACTGAAGGATAGGGACATTGGCACCCAGTGTGTTTAAATGCACCTTCGTTCAGTTTTCTAAATACAATGACCCAGTAGAGTATTTGCTTTACAGTTTTTGCAAATTTTATATTGACTTAGATTTGATGATTTTCCATTGAGATGTCTTACCTGTATGTGGACTATTTACTGTTCTGGGACATTTACCCCTGAGGCTCCCTGAGTTAGGAGTGGGGAAAAGAGGATGTAAGAGAACCATGGGGTTTTTTCCTTTATTATTTCTCTTTTCTGTTTTGTTCTAATACAGTATTTGTGTGAAATACTAAGAGGAAACACTGTATGTGGCAAGCTGCCAGCTCAGCCCAGCTAGGTTTAAAAAACTTGCTTTTCTATTCCATAGTCATAAACGAGAGAAATGCAACAGAATCTGGCAGATCTGGGAAAGAGCCAACAGAAGCTCCAGGGAAGGGTTTTGCTCATCTTTCATTGCACTGTACAAGGTTTCTCTTGCTTTGCCTTGACATTAGTTTGCTGTATTTGGTTAATTCATGCTGGCCCTAAGCAACTGTTTACCACTCTATGTGATCAGACCTTTTATGAGCCATATTACTCACAAGCCAGAGTTCCACACCCTACATGTACATGCAGTACCAAGCCAGTACCAAGTGTGCTGTCGTTTCTACGTTATAACCCACAAACTTTTCTTCATAGAGCATTTTATCATGTTTTGAGTTCAGAATTGGTGTCATGATCCAGAGCAGGTATTTTAATTTAATTCTTATATTTTCAGACTGTTCCATTTATCATATTATGAGGTCAGATGCCAGTTCGAAACGTCATCATTTCGAAAGGCTGTTGCCTTGGAGAATTCATAGCTCACCACATATATAAATAGTGTACCAGGAAAAATGATTGTGTTTGCTTTTCATCTCCTCAGGATCTGAGATATAGTGATGATGTGTGATTCTGAGGCTGAAATGAACATAAAAGAGAATTAAAGGTGTTTAATAAGCACATCTGAACTCTACTGAGTAGGATGGAAGAAAGGCAGAAGACTGTTGTTGCGTTGCAACATCTGATGTAGGATGGTGTTACCCAGTTAGCTGTCAGGGAGGACTATTGTGAACATATAGCTAGTAGACAGAATCTTGTAATACCCAAGAATTACTAAAGACCCTTTAAAAATCTCTCAGTTTCATGAGAGGAATGGTAACTTTTGTCATGCATTTTATTTGAGCAATTTTTACCTAAAGTTGCTGAGGAAGCCAAGGCTTCCAGAATAAAGTAATGGGAAGCATGAACTGAAAGATTCAGTAATTCATAGAGCTGCTCAGATTATTTGGTTAATTAAATCTTTTTTTAACTTGGAACTTAGATTTGAACTGAGCTACATCCCTATAAACATTGCACTACATACCCCATTCATAGTCTCTATCAATAAACACGCAAAAGACTTTCCAGCTGGAAGACATTCCCAGTTTTTACCGTGTTTTTAGTGCAGATACAAATGCACAGATTGCTGCTGATTTAAAACATGTGGAAAAAACCCATGGAGATTTATATTTCTTTCATGATTGAATGCTGGTACTTGGTGTTATGTGGAAAAGCAGTCACTTGGTTTAATAGTTGCACAGCTGGTGTTATCTGAAAAATAATCATTATGATAGAAAGCACAAATTTTTCATGTTTTCTGTCAGGTCTGTCAGAATATGTTCTGTGCTAAGTCTACACACTTCATCTGACATTCCTTAAATTAATATATTAACATATCATACTTTTAAGAATGTCAAAGTTATAAAATGTGACTGTGATTGAAAATACAACAGACTATGGCTGTGTAAAACAAAGCAATTTGCAGGACGCATAAAGTGAGAAAGTCACTATGATCCATGTTTAGAAACAGCGTGACATTATTTTCTGAAAAGCAAGTGACAAATTGCAAGAATTAAAATTATGCGTAACCAAGTCAGCTTGGTAATATGGGCTGATTTGAACATCTTTAAATTACAGTGAATATGGAAATATTAATTTGAAGTGCAAACCAGCTTGATTACAAAAGCTGGATTTCTCTTTGCTCCTCTGTACCTTTTCAGGCCTTTTAAGCAAGTACGGAGAAACAGATCAATGAAGTCTTTAAACGAACACACAGTCTCACTTCTGAGGATCTGCATACTTGCTGCATGTCCGTTATTTCTATCTGCAGTAACTGGATAGTTGATCTTTTTATCTTCTCGCTGCTAAAGGCAGGGGTGAGACTGAGAAAGAGAAATTTGTTTACTCAGTTCTTCTCTCTTTGTTATATATTAGTGGACAACCCATTAATACATAATTCTGTCCTCTCTGGGCTTCCAGCAATGGGAGGAAGGATAAGGAGAGGGTAGAGTGGGAATGCAAAGCGATCAGAGCAATGACTGATCAAGCTATAGATAGTCCCTCCTCTTCTTGTTGCTTTGTCAGATGGCAGAGGTTTGATCTCCCAAATACGGGGATTTTGCAAGATCCAGAAGGAAATGTTTCTATATCTGAATTTGAACTATCTCCTCTTAATCTCATGAACTGGAACCCTTACCTCTTGTGCTATCACAACATGCCCTTGCAAAAATCCCCTCTCCAGCTTTCTTGTAGGCCCCCTTTAAATACTGGAAGGCTGCTATAAGGTGTCCCCAGAGCCTTCTCTACTCCAGGCTGAACAATCCAAGCTCAGCCTGTTCTCATGTCAAGGGTTAGAGTTTTTTGGCCACTAAATGCTGATAGATGCTCTCTAGCCCCTCTCCCTCCCCAAAAAGGAAGCAAATGGGAGTGAAGCAGAGGGATATATGGCTTGGGAAAAACAAACAAACAAAAACCAAACCAAAACACAACAAACCAAACAAAAAAAAACAGAAAACAACCCACAACTGAACAGCTTTAACAAAACAATAATAGGACTAATAAGGAGATAATGGAAATAGTGATAAATATATGTAATATATATATATATTA
>NW_009732159.1:27219-62693 GCF_000703405.1 Apaloderma vittatum | reverse complement strand
ATCCAGCTCCCCGCTGCTGTCGCTGAGCCTGGGGTCTCCCCAGCGCCTCCTGCTCTGCAGCATCAGTGGTGATTGTATCGGGGGAGGGAGTCGGGTTTGATATCGGGCTATTATCTACAGTTCTATATAGTTCTTCACTTATATCACTATTATTTCTATTATTGTTTCATTAAAGCTGTTGTAGTTTTTAGATCTCTAACCCGAAAGTCTCTCTGCTTCATTCCCTTTTCCTTCCCATTTGGGGGGGGGAAGAGGGGGTTAGAGAGCATGTGTCCGTGTTAGAGGCCGGCCCAGCCCTAACTAACGACACCTACAGATCAGCAAGATGTTCTTCCTTATCCCACTGCCTCCTCTGGGCACAATCGGAAGCTCTCTGCTGTCCCTTGTCCTCCTTCTCCTGGCCTGGGAACAGGGCTGAGGCTCTTCTGGAATGCAGCTTACCATGCACGTCTATAGGGTTAAGAAGAATCTCACCTACGAAGAGAGTAACACTGATGTTGGTGTGAGAAGCTCAGTGGAGATTGCACAGACAGGATGAATTTGGAGGCTGGTGTTTCTCTCTCCCATTGCCTTCAGGTAGCTACAGTTTAAAGAGATGAATTCCACCCAAAGTAGCAGATATTTCTCCCAGTGAACGCAAGATCATTCCAATAAAAGAAAAGAGAAATTGAGTTAAAAGATGTATGGCTGCAATGAGGTGCGAGAGAAAGGAAGAGGAAAATGAGAGATCAAATAGAAAAAAACCCCAAAACTCTTGGCTCTAAATTATTCAGGCTTCTCTCAGCTAAAACCTGAGCAGAGACAAAGCAAGCTTTGCAGTACAGCCACTGAAATGAATAATTGCTCAGTGAGTTAAATCTCTCTTTAAAAAAAAATAAAATAATAAAACTCTCCTTTTTCTCACTGCAACGACAGGAAGGAGGTTTTGCCAAAGCTACTGCCCTGCACAGGCGGCAGCAGCTGGTTATGGCGCAGGATGAGGACACGGGCGGTTTGCTGTGTCAGTGGGCCCTGTTTTCATTAAAGCTGACAACCATGGCACAAGGCTGTTCAGGGCTGAACTCTCAGGTCTCTTTCAGCACCGCTGATCTGCACGGAGCAGGGTTTGTTTTTAAGTATAACAGAGGATCACCAGAAAGCTCCTGGCTGAGCTCTAACTCCCTTTTCACAGCCTTTTCACAGTTAGACAGCAGCAAGATTCCGGGTACGGTCCAGCGTTCCTGAGTACAGAGAGCATCCCCGAGGTGCCAGGGATAAAACCCACCCTTGCCCTCACCAGGATCCTTGAAGCTTTAGTAAAGGAAGGAGTAGCGTGTCACACATCTGCCACAAAACCAGAACATGGGCGCTCCCAAGCAAATGATCTCATGAGACCCCTCTTTCTGCCCACTGAGGCTTAAACACCCTGCCAAGCAGCACAAGGCTGATGGGACGGCTCAGGATCACGGTCCTTTCCTTTCGAAACAGCACCAGTGTCCTGGCTTCTCTCTCACATTTGCTCCTCTCCCTGTCCCAAATTTTTCCTCTAAGCTTGCTGCCATCTCACTCTTCACCTCCCCATGCTGAGCTTCTCCCTGCAATCCTGTCAGCCTTGACCCACGGCAGGAGGGAAAATAAAAAAGGTTCACAGCACCTTTTCAAGAGTGGCAGAGTCACCAGGGTGGAGGGCACGGGCATATAAAGGCTGCTCCTTAAATACAGGAAACTCCTGTGTTCATGGGAAAATGAAGTGGATGCAGCAAGGGACATGCTTCCCTCTCCAGGAGGTGGCTGCTGCTGTTTACCAAGAGGTGAAAGTTTTGAGTACTAAGAGCTTGCTCAGCTCCTGAGCAAATGAACACTGTGCAGGAGACGTATTTACCAGCCAACCAAATCCAAATTGCTTCTTAATATGCTTCAGAATCCTTACGCTGTTCTACTAACCCTCCCTTTAAAAGAGTTAAAAAGGAGACCTCCAGAGCTGAAAACATGTGCAACTTGCATAAAAAAGCTCCAAGCCCCTGTCTGCGGTTACTAGCTGGTATCCCTGTGGGTTGGCCTCTAAGACAGACACGCTGGTGGGAGCTGGAAGCCCTGCCAAAAGCTGGTTACACAGAGTTACTAACAGCGACACAAACCTATTCTTAGGCACCGTGTGCCTCCTGACAGGTTTCCTCATAGTGGACTACAGACACTTGCGGGGTCTGGGAAATCCCCAGGAGTTTTACTCTGCTGGCATCTTACATTTTACCCCTGAAACCCTCCGAGAAATTCCTGATCTCTCCGCTCTGGTAGAAACCAGCTCAGGAACAAGGGATTATCACAGTAGGTTTCTTCCCCTGCCCAGAGCCTCCTGGAGCTCCAGGCCCTGGGCAGCAGGTGCTCTGCTGCTTGCCCACCTGGGCACTCCCCACCAGGGTCACCAGCTCGGTTGGGGCGCGTTTGCCAGGGTGGTTCAGGCTGCAGGAGAGCATCAGAAAGCAGCCAGACAGCGGAAAGCATCGAGCGTCCCTCTCCTGCAACCTGCGGGCTGCCTCAGGGCTACCCTCTGTCTGGGTCGCTAGTGCAAAAGACACAGCGAGGGTTCAGAACGAAGGGAATCAGACATTATAACAAGGTGAGAATTAGAGAGAAGTTGTCAGCATGAGGAGAGGGAGTAGAGAAACTCCAGGCTCACAGATCCTCCGCACAGCTCCCCTACTCCCGCCTTGCCCCCACAGCCACCCTCCCCGCTCGTGCTTTCTGTTCCTCCGACAGGTTTCTCTCCCTGGTCAGCCTCCTTGTCTAACTCAGGAGACCCTTCCCTCACGTCCAAGAGGAAGAAGGCACGTCAGAATGGAGCTGTGTGAACAATGACAACTTTTAGTTCATTAGCCATATCAAAAACAGATAGAGAGAGACGGAGAGAGAAAAACAAGCTGGTTTTTTTCTGCTCAACCTGCAAAGAAGTATTTTGGGATTTTTTTTTGTGAAAATAAAAATAAATCCTTTTCAGGTTCAAAAAACAACAACCCTGACTTCCCTTTAAAAATTTTTTTTTAGCCTATTACTTCCTAATTAAATTTGAATAATTTTTAGAGAGAAAAGCTCTTTTGAACTGAAATAATGAGGAACACCAGCTCATGAATATCTGAATTCTCAAGTTTCAGAATTGCTCCGACTCATTTTTACCCAATATTTTGGAGTTAACCTCTTGATCACCAGCCCCTTCTCACAGAGGGGGACAGCAAAGGCCTATAATGATTTTCTAATGCTTTGCTACCATCCTAATGGGTTTATCTCCAACAGTTTAACTTTACTAAAACACCTCTGACTACTCTGGGGACAGGGTCTGAGGCCAGAGGGAGCGCGGTGGGTTTCCCTGCAGCACGCGGGTCCTCGGGAAGGTCCGGCTCTGGACAACCCTCTTGGACTCCACCTCTCCAGACCCGGTTCTCTTGGACGACTGTCAGACAGGCAGCTGGAGTTAGGAGGTATCTCTGCTCTCCCACCCTGATGCTTTATAAATTAGATGGTTTTTCCGTAGCTCCAAACCACTCAAAACAGCTGGACAACTCCCCCCATCAATAAAATACAATTTCCTCTATTTCCCTCATCCCCTTTTCTTGCACCAATTAAAAATTCAAATAACATGCAGCTACAAACCCACACAGCTAAATCCCTGGAAACACATTGTAATAATTACCTTCAGCAGTATTTCTCTTTCTCTGCATTGTTCACTCATATTAAAAGACATCATGGGAGTATTTAAGCCAAGCAGTATGAGCACACAGGTAGCAGCATTGCCCAACCAGATGAGGTTTCCTTCCACAAAGGTAAATTCTGCAGCGCAGTACAGCAGTCCAGGGCACCACGATTCCTGGAAAGAGCCTGAAAACCACCACTGGGGTGTATATATGGGTATTTTTTTCCCTTCATCTGTTCCAGTAGTAGCAAAGCGCTGTCAGAGGTGCAGGTATTTGCCTTGTCACTGCTATTTCTACATATCAGCAACTGGTGGAGAGGAAAAATGAAGAAAAGGGAAGAAAGGAAAAATCCCAACGTGTTATCTCATTTCAGGAGCATCTAGATACTGCCCATTTAATAGCTGTTATTTATCCAAGCATTTAATCATGCTGTAAATACAGCAAGTACTTTGAGCCACAAACCACTTCAGTTAATGAGATTAAAGAAGGTTTACAATTCAGCTCTGCCTTTTTCATTTTCTCCCCTGGGCTGTGCCCCAGGTTTTCAGAGTAAACGTTAGCCTCTGCTCTGAGGGAAGCTCTGAGACCAGCGTCCTATTCCCCAGAACCTCTAGGACTGACTACAGGAATAAAGATGTTTAGTATTTGCCATTTTGCTTTGCAGCTGTCTAGTTCCTCTTAGGGAGAGGATAGGAATTGGTGTTGAAGGCAAGACAGTGCCTCAGAAGTAGAGGGACAACATCCCGAAAGGCCAGGAAGATCTTCAGAGCTTGCTGCAAGCTGATGATGGCACCGTCCTGCCGGGGCAATGGGGAAACTGCCACAAACGGTCGAAAACCCCAAGAATAACAGGTAAAAGGGCCGCGTTCTGCTCCTGGTTGTTAGAAATGCGTCTCGAATTGTGCTTAAAACCCTCAGAGCTTTTCCCCGCTTAGCCCAGCACCACTGAGCGAGCAGGTTTTGGCCCCAGCACCTGTGCTTCCTCTGGCTGGAGCCGGCTGCACCATCACCCCGGCCTCCAGCAGATTTAACCTGCATTTATGCCAGCCTGGGAAGGATGAACCCTGCACACGTCCTGATCAGATCTGCTGACATGATGAACCGTTTTTACCCCTGTCAGCACCATAAAAGCAACACAGCTCTAGAGCCACAGTACCCTCTGCCTCAGGCACCCTCAGCACAAACGTGTCAGCGAGTTTCTAATCTCGGAGCATTTATTGCTGGAGATGGGGCAGGGGAAGCAGCCCAGCTTGATTATTAGCTCATGTTTGTTCAGCGCTCTGAAGGCTCCGAATTGCTGTGTAAGGACTAAGAGTTACTATTATTATTTTTCTGATCTCACAACGAGTTTTCCTTGCTGGTTGTTAGAAATATTTTGCCACATCAGTTCAACTAATCTGACCAGGAGTGGCAGAGACGCTCAGAGGAGGGACGTGCTGGCAAACATCCTCTGACGTGCTCACGCTCCCAGGAGCGCAGACGGTTCCAAAGCCTGCCTGGAAGGAGTTTCTCCTTCCCCAAAGCTGTGCTCAGCCAGAAAGCCCTTCCCACTCTGCACATTCCTGGTGGCTTTTTCCCACCCTGGTCCCATGCTGGAGCCTAAATCTAGGTGTCAGCTCCTCACACAAATGCCTGGAGCACAACTACATATCAAAGCACTCTCAAGGGACAAGGTGGTGTAGTCACAGCTTCGCATCCCCGAGCTGTCACTCATTTCGCTACCTGTGGCTGAGCTGATGTGTTGTTGCTTCTCATCTTCTGTACCACACAGCCTGGTACCGAAAAACTTCAAAGGTCCTTCCCAGAGGACAGCTTGCCGCGCACATCTGTACTGCTGAGAGCAGCACACCCAGGTGACAGCGACAGCCCAGGTCAAAGTGTGACCTCGGGGAAGCCACATTCCAATGAGGAGGCACCGACACCACCGCCCTGGCAGCAACATGGGCTGCAGTGGGGAGCGAGGTCTCCCAGGGCAGTCCAACACCCTCGACCAAGCAGCACGGAGGTAAAGAACAGGCTAGAGAGGGGAGAAAGATCTTTTCCCCCTCAGCCACCAGCCCTGAAGGCTCACAGCTCCTTTGGCCAAACGATTAAATGGAACTGAAAAACTTGGTGGCACCATCAGAATTTCCGCAGCTGTGACTCAGAGCCGCCGTCCTGCTCCGATGTCCCCGAGCCCGTGGGAAGGGCCGCTGGCAATCCTGGGCACGGCGTCACAGCCCCACGTCCATCTCCTTCGGTCAGCGTCCTGCTCGAGGAGTCCAGAGCCAGGTCTGTACAGCCCCATGCTCCTGAGGGACTTGGGAATCCTTCTGCTTTCCTTCTCTTCACACACCGCGCTCCTCTGAGGCCCAGAATGGAGCTGTGACTCTCACTGGCAAGTGCCAGCTGTTGCTGGTGAATGGTAAATCCAGAACATTTTTTTTCTAGCTTTTTTTGATACTCCAATCTGATGAATTATGATTCAGTGCTTGAATTTATATGAATTTTAAATGAGGAGAGGCAAACATGCTTGTGTGCTAAAATGCCTTAAGTTAATTTGATCAGACTTCGGGGTATAGAGTCCCCAAAGACCAGCACAGATTGACTAGAATTCATTTATATTCCTGTACTTCAGATAGAAATGAACAGAAGATAGTAGTTAGGTCCAGTCAAAAGTGCTTCTGAGATCTCTTTGCTGGAGCCAACAAAGCTGTAATATTTGAAATAGTTCCCATGTCTCCATAACAGCCTGCTGAGCCCTTGATTGACCATAACAGGGCTCTGGGCAGCTGACAACAGGTTGGTTATAAACTTGCTGCCGGTCTAGAAAGTTGTTTGGACAAAGATGAGATGTTGCGGTCCTCACATAGCTGGTACTCATTTACCTCCACCTGCCACAAACTGATTTTTGGCAGCTAAAGCTGAAAAAGCTTTTGTGAATCCTGGCAGGAATTTTCCTTTGTTGGAAAAGACACTGTGAATCTTCTCGGCCTTTATTGTGCTCCACGGGGTCAAAGAAGAGGCAAAGTCTGTCCATTTTTTAATAGCTCATTTTCTTGCTGTTTCATTCTGCCAGTGACGAGCCTGCTCTGGATTACACTCAATCTTTTCTTACATTTATTTTTTGAAAAGGACCTGGCTTTAGCACCCCCCATTTGTATTATTGCTTGGCTTGAGCGGCTAATTGCCAAGGGATGTTTCCTAGGGAGACATCAATGGCCTCTAAAAAGCACCCCACAAACGATAAAGCATTTGTTTCTTTGCAGGAAGCATCTGGCTGGAAAGGAGCAGCCCTGGCACTACACGGCATCACGTCCTCCCAGCCAAGCCAGCGCAGAGTTCTGAGCTGGGTTTGCTTTCCAGTGAGTTGGGGAGAGCTACCCCGTCAAACTTTGCAGCAGCTCTTAATGCTCCTCACATCTGAGACAGAGTTTGTCACTTCGACAGGGAACATCATCGGGGCTGGCTGCCTTTGTGATGGCTGAAGCTTTAGTTCCACAGATGATCTTCTCCTTTTGCACCCCACGCTAGCAGTCTCACAGCACAACGAAGCCAAACTCTGTGCAGGGATGTGACACGCTCATCCTGCTCACAGTGGTGGCTCTGGCCATTATTCTCACAGAAAATAAAAAAAAAGAATAAAAAATAGCCAAAGATGTTTTGCCTTGAGTTGCCATGAAAAGTAGCTGGAAGTTTTCTTGGCAGAACTTCCAGTGTTAAAAAAAACTTATGTGAAATGTTTGGTTTTCAGAAGTTGAAGTTTTCAATAGGAAAAAGAAAAGATCTTTTATGGAAAGCTGCCACTTTTTCTCAAAGGCATCTGCTCAGCCACAAATCCAGCAAACTGTCAAAAAGCCATTTCAGTGAAGTAGTTTCAACTAGTTCTTCTTACTCACCTATTCCAGTAATTGATTGCACACCTCTGCAAAGCAGCTTCGTTTCTTACTCTGCAAGCATTTATATTTTTCCTGTCAGTGCCCACAACTCAGACACTATTTACATTTCTCTCCAGATCACCGCTGTGTTTCTTGAGCCTGTTTTTGCCTGCCTTTCCCGTCTGATACAGATCATCTATCATTTTTTACGTTCTCAAGTTCAGGGCTGTTTATTTCTCTGCTCTTTGCAACAGTAGCTACTAACAGCCTGACTGAGACCTACCTTTCAGTCTGTAGCACCGATCCCCACCTAAAAATGATGATTTTTGAGGGGGTTTGTATCCAGAGCTCACTCCCAACACTCCGGTTAGGGCCAAGAGCCTCCAGGGAGCACCTGCTCCAGCTGGAGAGGGGCTGTATGTTCACTGATGGATTTCAGTGACCAAAGAGAGATCTGCCTACAGCGCCTGAACTATCACACCTCTACAACTCCAGTCCCAGGGGTAACACTGCGTACAGCCCAGCCACACACAGGTCTGGGATTTGATAAGATGTACTGTGTTTCTTTCTTTTTTGTTTTTTCCTGAAGCACCTGATTTTACAGAATACTCCACTCTCCTTCTCATGACACTCTCTGGCCATTTGCCAACTCTGCTGCCTCTAATCCAGCCCTACCTTTGCATTCGTTCTGGTCCTTGTACCTGTTACACCTCCACCTGCTCCCCACCAGCAGCTCAGGTGAGACCCCTCTCACCTGACACAGCACTCTGTAGTGAAGCCCTCTCACCACAGCCTAAGTTTGCAGTGTCACAAGAGGCCTTCTGCAATCCCCTTCCTCCTTCACGTTACGACAAAATCCCTTTCCCAATGGTCCAACCACAAGTACATCAAGAATGAAGGCAACCCGAATGAATCCACCATCGACACACTCTCCCGCAGACGTGGTTCAGAGACGGATTTTCTCCACGCTCTGATATAATAACAGACGGAACTAAAAACGGCTCAACAACGTTGTGCAACGGCTGGTGCTGCTCGGATCTGAGAAACAGGGAGGAAATAGCCTGGATCACTTCTACGTGCGCAACACTCCTCCCGTGACTATACTGGGAAAATGGGCTTTGCTTGAAGAACCAAGGTCTCATTTTTCCCCAGAAATGGACTTTGTTGTTCCACAATATTCTCTCTGTAACTTAGCAACATTATTCCTCAGACAAGGAGCTGTTCTCAAATGTATTCCCGAATACAAAAGTCCTTGAATTTTGAACAGTTTTATGTTTCCTTGCATGGCAGACAGATAGATGCATCGCTGCTAGAGACGATTATGGCTTCTTCCTCCAAGATTCAAGAGAGGCCAATTACTTCCAAGCCATTTTGCCTTTTTCTGTCTGCCACTGTTGCTTAATTGATGGTCTGTGTTTAATGAGGCAGAAAAACAGCAGAGAGAATAGCAAAGTCTTCATTCGATAGAGGAATATTGCACATTTAATGGTGTCTCAAAGGGAAGAAGATAAATTTACCCTGGAGCTGGGGCTGTGAAAGTCCTCACACTGTACAGCACCCAAGATGGACGCAGCCTGTCTGGCAAATTAAGCCAGGAAGGACTCCACGTTACTCTAAAAAGACTCTAACTCAAAATGGGGAAAAAGTCTAGAAAATAAAAAAAATTTGAAATAAAATTTAAAAAAACCCCAACTTGTCATTTGTCACAAAGCATCTTCACCACAGGGCAGCCTGAACAGCACGACTGTCGAAAGATCCTCAGTTTCAGCCCACAGATGTGATTCCTAGCTTCCCCCTCACTCATTATATCCCTGGAAGTTGCATCTTTTTTACACAGCTGCTTCTCCCTGACATAGCCCCCACAGGGCTCTCTCGCTGCCAGGGAGCGGTGCCAGGGCAGCGCTGGCAGGTTTGGCTCCGTGGCTGTGGGCGAGCACGACTCCGAGCAGCCGGCAGCGCGCCCACGGATTCACACAGCGATGGAAAGGGCGTGATGTGGCATTTCAGGGGATGGAGAGAACGTGAAAAGCGAAGGAAACACCCGAGATCTGTAAAGTCTTGTAGCATAACAAGCATCAAGGTACTAGAAAAGCCTGGTGAAGGTTTCAGAAGAGCCTGGAGAATCCCTCTGCACACCCAAGGGCACAGGACCTCTCCTTCCTAGGAAGGGACTCGGGATCCCTCCCCCATCGCTTTCTTCCATCAAATCCCAGTACCACAGCACTGCTCGTTGCTGGAATGTGAGGAAAGGCTTTCAGGGGAAACAGGAGGAAGCCCGGAGAAAGTGATGCCCAGCCTAATGACCATAACTTCCCAGCTTTCCAACACTCTCAACTGAGCGTCAGTTTTAGAGGAATGCCAGGGGGCCTCGAGTGGATTCTGTTGGGAAGTTCCCCCTGATCTCAGCCTTCCCAAATCCCAGCACTTCAGCGGTGCTGAGAAGCCCAGGAACAGCTGATGTCCAGACCAATGGAAAAGTCCCATGATCGATCAGCTTAAATCTAAATAAAGTGCAATGAAACAGAACAAATCACAAGAATTGTGATACCTGGGCTAGTCCTCGGTCCGGTCGGTAATTCCCAAGCTGCAGCTCAGCAACTGCCATTGCCTCCAGTAACTATGCAGGGATAGCAATCAGCTGGTATTTAATTAAACCACAATTAGTGTCTCATTAGCTCTAAATAGAATTCTTATTATGGAGACTTCTTTTGATCGTTGCCACATACTTCCCCAGGAGGCTTTGTTTTATTTTGGATTAGGTGAAGGGGGGGATAAATGAGCTTGGGCTGATGGAAACGACCCCGGCAATGCCCAGATGGCAAGACCCCATCAATGTCTGTGGCATCAAAAAGGGAGATATTTCAAATACTTTCACAGATCCTGGTTTGTACACAATCAGGAGAAACATCTGAAGTGCAATTAAAGTCACCAGCCCTTTGTTTCTGAGCAGCTGAGAGGGGGGATGTTTTTATTACTGCTGTTGTTATGTGGTTGTTCTAAATACTCCACTCCTAGGAAGGCAAAGATAAGGGGATTTGTATTAAACCAAGTACCCTGATAAGGCTGTTTCTCTTAGACACAAGATAACTAATTGGTGTCAGTCAACTAACAACTCTTTAGTCATTTGCTTTCCTTTGTTTTTTCTTCAAAGCTCTGTCATATCTATTACTCTGTGGTCTTTAATTTCCTTTTTTTTTCCTCCTTTCCTTTTTTCCTCTACAGCAAAAATAATCCCAACAGCTTTCATAAATCACACAAAAAGGTAAAAAAAATCCAACATCAGCCTATGGAAGTGAAAGGGGCGGGCTGCTGAAGGGGATGAACCCCACCCCAAAAAAGAGGAAGGTTCAGTTCAGCAATAAAAGCATTGGGCTAGCTGATAATTCTCAGTAAAACTAGAGAAAACCCATGAGCCTACTGACTGCCGAAAGGAAAGAGCCATAGGGAAATTCTACCACTATCTGGAGGATTTATTGTCGGCAGAGAAGAAGTGGAAATCATTGTAAAGGAACCAGCGTAAGAGCTGTTACAATGCTATGTCCCGGCTTGGTTACTTCTTACATCTCAAAGAAACCTCCTCTGTTTTGGGCTCAGTGAATGTCCTTCACCATTAATGAGAAAAGGAAATTAAAAGACTCATGTTCATCCCAACGTAGAACAAGGTTAACTCGTGAGCTCCCCAAATTCCTGCAGGATGGGAAAGCTGTTTTCTTCTGTTACAGGGCCAGGGCACACCAGTACGTGATTATAGCAAGGCTGAGTATTTTTTAACAGTACGGGCATCTTGACAACTTGGAACCGAGCCCTGCTGCCACGGCCAGTGGTACTTCTGGGGAAGGCTGGATGTCCTTGGGACCGTGCTGCTCCCCTACAAATGACACAGGCCATCTCTGTCCCCACGAGACACCTGGTCCCTTCTACAGCAGACGCCAAGCCAGCTTGTCAACCCTCTGGTTCCCCTTCCCAGATGGACGGGAAACACATCCCTACGTCGGCAGAAACACAGTTACATGTACTTGTATATTTTGGCCATATTTAAAGATTCTCTATGGATTCCTTATTTTGCTCACTGAAACCTGCCCCAAAGACATTTCTGAGGTTCAGCAATCTGAGCGTTTGGCAAGTTTGGCCTCAAAACCCTTACCTACAATATAGCTTAGACGTAGTTAAACATTCTCCATGACTTAGAGGTGACCACTTCTCTTAACTGACAATTTTTCAGTAAAACAAGTATGCTTCTGGGAAAAGTGGATTTTTTGACAACTCAAGACTTCACCAAAAAGTCACCAAAACCTCTCTGGAGAAGGAACCTGGACAAAATCCCCTCTGTTGAGAATCATAGCTTGTGGTTTTCTTGATACCCTGCCTCCTACTGATATAAAATTAAATAAAGTCTTCCGCATTTCATTTCAAATGCTTTATTTTTATACTTAATGACTTTGAAAGAAATACAATCCTTATCCAAATAGAAAGAAAGATTCCAACAGTTTATCTTTTAAAGTAAATTTTCCTGGTTGTTTGATCCATGTCACGAATGGAAGGAGAACGTAGCTTTGTGATTTCTGAGTGACAAAGTCTGACAAATCTCAAACAACACATGAAGAAACCACTCCCCAGACAATGCCAAAGCTGAAATTCGTTATTTCAGAAGCTGTTCTATAAAAAACAAAGGCCCCAATTCACTACTTTACATACGGTTAAGTCTATTATTAAAGACATGTGTACTAAATTCCCTTGAAATCACTGGAACTACTCATATGCTAAAAATCAGGCACATGCTTAGGTATCTTGCTGAGCTGATGCCTAAGGATCATGATAAGCTTAATAAGCATTCATCCTAAACACTGTGAAAATATAAGCTGTGAAATTCTCATCAAAAATAAGAGGCCTCGAGACATCCAGAGATGAATCATGAAAAACAAATTGGCAAGCCTCTTATTAAAGCACGAGAAAACACAACATCATGCAATCAGAGCAATAAAGAATCTCCAGCTCCACATCAGCTGGAATAATCAAATCAAAGCAACATAAAAGAAATAATGGCAGACAATCAAAACCGAAGGAGAGCAGCACCTAATGACTCCTGCTTGGGATAGCATGCATCTGTTTTGGAAACAAATTCTTTCCCAACTCAAGAGGAAAACTAAAAACCGCTCAGTGTAATCCATGAATGACAAGAACTGCAGGAGCTGTAGATTTCGAAACCCTGCTGGGCTCACCGGCAGCCCTCCACAACCACCAGGAGCAAATCTCTAGACTTTGATCTAGAGTACGCACAAGTAAGACGGTTCCATTCCTCCGAGTCAGGCAAAGCACGCAGAAATTCCACGACCAAAATCAATAGTTTTCTAAGTTGTGCTCCTAGGCAGGAGCGTTGCTTGGGGGAGATTGCCTATTCCAGTGAAATCAAAATGATTTGAATAGTACCAAAGAAATTCATCAAGTTTGCCATTATGGATTTCCTGACTAGTTCAAAGTACGAAAACATCGTTTTCCTTAGCAAAGCATCTGTCTGCACAAAAACTCCATCCCACACGAAAATCCCACTTAGTCCACCCTTACCTGAAATGGAAAAGGTGAAGATTAAGAGTTCAACTCCAACATGAAACAAACAAGTCACAGCTCTGGAGCAGTGGCTGGTAATGCAGCGGTGAAGGATTAAAAGTCAAGATAAACTTAGCCAACACTTGGAAAACACGACTTAACTTCACTAATGTCTTACAAGGACACTCACTAGACACCAAACCATCCTTCTCTCCTACGCTACGAATAAATCAGCCACACGCATAAATGTCTTACAAAGTGCTTTGTTAGCAAGAGCCCCTCTACCTCTACAAGAGGAACCTCTTATGAGTTCACTGTACTGACTCATCGAAACGTCAAAATTCTCATTTCATTTGCAGAATTTATCCAAGCTGCAAGGGAGGAACCTCAGCAGGCTTACAGTTTTTCTCTTTCTAGGCCTATTCCAGTAAAGCATAAGATATCCTTTAGCAAAGTGCTGCCAAATGGTAGCATTATGTGTAACTCTAGTTATGCGTTGCTTCTTAGCAAGCCCCCTGAGAATAAAAACCAGCAAACTGATGGGACAAAATGTTTCTAGGTGAGCTTCCTGTGGCTCAGCTAGGGTGAGCACAGTGCCGAGTCAGAAACTGCTTTGATAAACTCATCTAATAAGCGGGAAGTAAAAGAACAGAGCTTGTCCAGAGCCTGCAGACCTGTCGCTTACTTTTAACGCTTTTTTCTGCCTTATTCAGAGGTATGTGCCTTTAAAAGCATTTAGGAGCCAGTGTATGGACTCACAGGAGGTGGCAGATTCACCTGGGATGCAGACTCCCTTCTCGACATTCCCTTTAAGTTTGAGAAAGCTTATTAAAGAATAATTAAGGAAATCTTTTGCTACCATGATGACACTCCTCAAGGCCCCAAATTCCCCATCTGTCATGAAATCTTTAAAGAAATAAAAAGCCCAAATGGCAGTGCAGTAAGGACTTGACAATTTGCACCTCAGCAAGGTGCTCCCTGGTTTACGAACCCATCCACTCACACTATTACGTGACAGAAAAACTCTAAAATCCTTAGCTTATACACATGCAGAAGTAATACAAACCTGGGGTTTGTACAAAAATAAATACTGCGGCCCAACCTTCTGAATAACTTGCGGTTCCCAGATGAGTTTCCTGCACCAAGAAGGCAGGAGATCATTCAGGGAGAAAAGAAATTATAAGCCCGATCTCCTGATGAAGAGAGGCCAATACTTCAATTATTTATGCGGGCTTTAAATATTTAGCTTGGCACTTATACCCTTAAGGCAACTACCGTTACCACTTCATCATTCCAAGGAGCCCATCACTTATTCATGGAATCAATAGGAACACAAAGCACCAAAAACGTCCTTCTGGGGCGAGCAGCCCGATGTCTGGGGTCAGCACGGTTACCCGTGAGGCACAGACAAGATCTTTTTCAATATCACGCCGCTTCAAGATCAGGTCCAAGACACAGGCAGCGATCCAAACAGAGCCCGAGTACCACACAAGTATCTTGGTGCGCGCCAGCGTGTGTGCGATTGTAGAAGGGAGAAAAAGCCACGTACCTGCCCCGAGTGCACTGACTGGAGTCACTGAAGGCTTGGGTGGACTAGTGCACTGTTACTGACGGGCGCTGGCAGGGACGCTGGCTGTGACCACATTCCTAGAAGCACGAACTGAACCTGGGACCTTGTAACCTGAAATCAGAAATATTTATGGCTTCCCCGAGAACCTTGTTTTCAGCAAAGCCTAAAGCAGGCCTCTAGAGAGATATATAAAAAATGATTTTGCTTTGCCCTGGGTAACCTCATTTCACGGTAGGGTAGGAAAGTGTGGTTTCCTTCGGCACCCTTGACACATCAACTCATTTTCAACAACCAGAGAGGGAAGCATCCTTCCCAAGCACGGTAGTAACATTACAATGTTAACCTAGTTTTATTATCCTTAAACCTCTTTATCACCCTTTGCATCTGCATTGTATTTAATTCCCGTGATTTTATTTTGAAACATTACCTGCTCCAGGACTCAGATTGCTCTAAGCCCCATTATAAACTGGACAGATTTATGACGAAAATTATTTGTACTTAGGCTGGGTCTCAGCAGCCGCTAGGACACCATCGATGGAGCTCTTACAGGGAAATAATGGTCTTATGACAAGAAAGGGCAGATGGGTTTGTAATATGAATAATAATTGCACTAATATTCACCATTAAGAACTCCCTTGTTTCTGTAGTTTGCATGGGAGGATGATTTTTGTAAGCCCACTACTTCTAAGCCACCCAAAGGCCTGCTGAATCCTGTATGTTAAAAGAAAATAAATTTTAAAAAGACGTTTCCTATTCAATACAGCTGTGAAATATACATATTTTACAGGTATCTGGCACTTAGGTACCCTGTAAGTCTTCTATGGGATTTGCTTTTAATGCCCCCTTTGAAAACCAGAAAAATTGATTGTAATAAATTTATTTTTTTTAGGTACTGTGCTAAATTCACTCTCACTGTAGCTGCACTCTCACTTCTGACACGCAGATTCAAGGAACCAGTGGAGATCACCAAAGAAAGCCCTGATGGAAGAATTGCAGTCACGCAGATCAAGTGGAAATAACAACGCCAAGACGCAGGAGAGTCTGATGCTCAGAGAGAAAAACAAAGGTTTTCCATGAACATTTTGAAAGTCCTCATTTCACTTTTTATCGAAGTTCTTACCGAAGAATTTTGCCTATACCATTTCTTATTTATTCTCACTTATTTATTTTCCTCTTATTTATTTCTCTGTCTGTAAAGAGGCTCCAGAAAGACATGTGACAGTGCCTAGAGCCTACGGACTGAAGATACCATTTATCCTGGTCCAGTCGGCCTCTGTGCCGGGGACTGGTAATGGGCTGTGTCTCACTTGCCTCTCCCTGAAGCTCCCTCTGGTTTTCCATGAAAGCAGAAGCATCTCAGCATCGCTGTGTGTGTTCCCCCAGGAAGTGGGAAAGTGAACAAACCAGAGGTGCAAAGTCCCCTTCCTGTGCAAAGAGCGGTGGTATTATAACATTTTAAAAATGCAAAAACTCCTGGTGTGACGAGAAGCTCAAAATGCGAATTTCTGCTCGGGGCTGCTGGTGCACGTTGGCTTTGACGTCTCTTTCTCTTCCCTTGCCAAACACAGCAGGAGAACCGCGTAGATATCGTATTATTCATCACAGCGCTTTCTGGTGACTAAATCGTATCATGGGCATCTCAGGAGCGCAGCGTAGGGCAGAAGATCGCCTCAGGCAGAAGTTCACCCCAAAATGCAGGTTTAGGAATAAATAAGTAAGTAAGTAGGTAAGTGTCAGGAGGCACACAACCAAAAAACCCTCCAACTGCCACACGCTCCTGAGACACTTCAGCTCCAGAGTGATGTCCCCACCAATGCAATCAATTTGCTCGATTGTTTCCTGGCAGAAAAACCTAAGCTGGTTCAGTTTGTCAAGTGGGGCTGCACTGATATTTGCCCACACCACAGTTCCGTTTCGCAAGAACCAGCTCTCCTGCCAGAGCAGGGGAGCTGCCTTCAGCCTCCCCGTGCGGCTCCAGCCATGCCCCCGCGCGCGGGGCTCCAATAACCCTCTTTGCCAGCGAGGCTGGAGGGTGAAGTAAGACAAGACGGGAGAAGGGAGAAATCAGGGGTTCCAGCGATACAGAGATGATCTAGGAGTTCATTTCCTCAAATCCCAGTATTTACAGTATCAGTTCATTCCTCCAAATTCCTTTCTCAAATCTGAAGCTCTCTGTCAGTGAAATGAAAACCAAGGGAACATCACTGCCAGTAGGCAGCAGGTTTAAACAAAATCTATTAAAATAGCAGTGGCTCTAGAGCTGGTGACATCCTTCCTTTCCTCTAAAGGAAATGTCTGCTTGTACTGTATTCTTGCAAGGGGATAATTACATCAATATTCCTCAGTAAGATAAGCCTGCTGCCACTGTAAATTTGACACAGATTAATATTAAACTGGATTTAAGATGCTGTTTTTAAATGACGGCCTTGTAATTACCTGGCTAATAGCAATGACTGTGATAAAGCAGTATTGTTAGTTACTCAAAGAAAATTAAAATCAAATCCCAATTCCACACTCACTGAGAGCCTGTCTAGGAAATTCAGTTGGGTTCATGCGAAGAATTTGCTTTCTGTTGCCACTGAAAGCACAAATGGTTCCTGCCTTCAGCTACTCATCTGCAACATGGGCATAGATCAGCCTGAAGGACATCCCCATAACCTTTGAGTTCTGCAGAGCAGCTGAGCCCAGGGCTGGGCTGAGCCTTCTTGGCAAGTACAGGTACCGTCAGGACAACAACCCAGGACGAGCAGAAGAATGTGTGGGAGAGCTGTCTCGGTGGAGCTCTACACCTTGTCCAAAAGGGAAACCAAGACAACACCAGAAATAAGACCAGAGCTCGGAGGAAGAGTCCGACTCGTAAACCACCTGTAACAATCACATCATTCCTGACTACAGTCACAAATAAGAAATCAGGCTTAGATTATTTCTCTGGTTTCCAGAACACCGGTAACTTTTTATACATACTGATAGTTTGTAAAATAAAATACAAACACACAAAACAGACTTTCTCTGTACTGAAGTAGAGCACTATCAATTCCTGGGAAATTAGCCTGCAATATCGTCACCACTGCTGTTTACTTCTTTTGCATGTCACTCGTAACTTTCTATACCCAACCATCAAATTATCCCTTCACATAAAGAGAAAAGAGAATTACAGTCGTCAGCAGAGAACACAAATAGACAGGAGGGTTTTAATTCAAAGAAAGCTTCCAAAACTCAAAAGTCATTAATTCTCCTTTCTAGAAACCTCCAAGAGAAGTTCCTCACCCTCTTGTTCAGGTGACAGCAAGGCCAGCCAGGGGAGCAGCTTAGACTCTGATGTCCTGGTGTGTCCTGCCTTGGCCTGATGTTCTGCTTCACACGAATGCTCTGGTGAGTGGATCCTCCCCGGGTCTTCCCTCTCGACCTCCAGCGACACAACCCTGCTCAGTGCAGGTAACCTGCCCACCTGCCTTCTCCACACAGCACACACGCCACGCCGCGCGTCCAGGGAAGGGAGATGCCATTTCAACTTTCACCACAACCACGGCAAGCCCCGACTCAAATCCATCAGCTTTTCAGCTTCGGAACTGTGAGATTTTGGAACTGGATGCACCCCTTGTCTTCCCCACCCCATCTGCTCAGCAATGCTAAAATAGGACTATTGGAAAGCAGAGGAGACAACTAATTTTTTTTAGGGCAAAAGAAAGCACGTGGAGTATTTGTTCCATGCTATATTCCTACTTGATTTAGGATGTGACTCTTAGTTTGGGAAGAGTATTCTTAACTAAAAAAACACCGGCCAGCTTGGTAGATTGTATCTCAAACTTTAAATGCTGCATTGCAGACATTCTTGCTTCAGCTGAACCTTTGAAGTTACACGCCCCGTATTTAACATCTTTATTGCAATAGCTATTACTGAGGGATCACTAGAGAAAAACCACACCAAACCACAAATACAAGAGCTGAGTACTAGACCCCAGGCTGAGCCATCGCATTAACGATTCGGCGGAACTGCAGTGGTTTAGGCCGGTACAGAATTGACTTCACAGCAGACACCAGAGTGCAATCTGAAGCTGAGTCCACCCTTTGAGCTTCTTTCAGGGAAAAAAGCATGTCTGAGGTTTAATATGACACAACAGCAATATTCCACAGCAAAATCCAGCGGCGATCTACACATGTGCACCTACACACACTGACATCTCTTCTTCCTCAGCTACTCACACACCATGTGACAGACATTTCCAGCCCTGATTATACCCAGTGATCACGTACCTCAGGAGTGCAGCTGAACGCAGGGGTTCTGCTTTACCTCTGTCATGTATGAAGATTTTATACATTCCTTGGTTCACTTCAGGCTAAAGGAACTGTCAGATTTTAAGTTGTACACATCGAATTTTGCAGGGATGTCAAATGTGGAGTTGGAAGACCAGTAGTGATGTCCTGCTACTGACTGCGTCAGCAGTCGTTGCCCTACACAGACAGTGGCATGTTTATGTGGTAAGAGAGACATTTTTATAAAACAGATGAGCCAAAGGGCCAAACTCATCTTTGCCAGTGCATTTGTATGCCAGGACACTGCTTAAATGAGAAATAAAAGATTACTAAAAGCTGCAGTGTCACGAGGTCAAGAAGAGAATTTTTCCAATGTCCAATCCCACAAGTAAGGATGCAAGGCCAAGAGCGTGGAGCAGTATCACAATACTCTGCAGGATCGGAAGTTATTTCCTTAAAGTGTCATACTTCGAAGAATCAGCCAGCCCAGCAGACAAAAGAATCGATGGTTTTCCGTTAGCACGCTTACTACTATCCTCTTTAGAAAGGCACATAGTCTTCAAGAGAATGAGTTCAGTTTCTCAGACGTATGAGGCATCAGCCACAGGTGGTGGTAGGTAACAGATCTGCTAAGCAGGTCACCGGTTGGAAAAAGTGAGCAGATTCTGCATTCGTGCACAACATTGAAAGGGAAGTACCCAGCTGGGGCAAGCCCTAACTGCTGCACTTCTTTTTTCCAGAAATGATATTCATAATGGTTTGGATATTCGAACAAATCCTAATTGTGATTTAATGGCTTGCACTGTAATTAGCCTTCAGGGAAAAGTACTTTCAATTAACCAATGTAAACATACCATCTAGTTACACCACTGCGTGTTCTGCTAAATTTCCTCATTAAAAGCTGGAAGTCACATAGCACAGGGCCAGAACTTGTGGCATGGAGAAAAACCATGGCTGTGACTTGAGATTACCCCTTCTCTCCTCCCCATGAGACAGTCCTTCATGTCTCCTGCTAAGGCTAGGGAGAAAGTGGCACAGCTCATGAGTTTGGTGGCTGGCACTGAGCCCCTGAACTCCTACCAAGATGCAGTTCCCTGATGGACAATCTTGCTTTTAAGCCTAGATCCCAGCAAGCATATGCACAAAGCAGAGCTGCGTAAGCTTATGCACGGGGGGTGTAAGGGAAGAACTAGGGCCATGAAGCACAGGAAGACGTCGCTGCCTTATGCTCTTTATAGAATTGGCTGACAGAGTAAAATAACGAAGATGAGTCTCTTTCCTCCAGTGCCAGGTGAATGTACATTCTTCAATTTATTTAAAAAAAAATAAAAATCAGTGACAATACCACAGTTGTAAGCTGCTTCTGAAATTTAACCCAAGGCCAATAGCCACCGAATCTGAGCTACTGCCTCCAGCTGCCTCTGGCTGTGGAAGCAGGAGTCCCCGTGGCGTCTGAGAGCCGGCCTAAGACAGGCCACACTTCCAGCCAGGTGCCTTTACTATTTTGCCCCTCACCTGAGCTGTGTCAGTTCAGCGCTGTCATGAACTGCCTGGGCCAAGTGCTGGGAAAGCAGGTTACAGGGGGAAGGAGACTGAGGGGGACTGGGAGAGGGACTCTGGGAGGGCCCAGCGCAGGTGCTGGGGCAGGGGCACACCCCAACGTGCCTGTCAATGCTCTTCTCCGGGACAGGGGAGGGCAGATCTGCCCCTCAAGCAAAGGGCAAGGCTTGTTGCAGGCTGTCGCTTAATTCTGCCCTTGGTTTATCCCAGGCTAGGCCTTTTTACAAAGCTTACGTTTGGGGGCTAAGGAAGGGGAGCACAAGTCCTGCACACGCTCCTCCGCACGCCTGCTTCACTCCGAGACACGGCTGTGTCTCCTGCTCAGGACAACCAGGGCTGCAGTGGGGAACGGCCAGTTCTGTGACATTTTCCCCGGCAATGCCTTTCCAATTCTGCACATAAGCTGCAAAGCCAGACTAGACAGTTTCCTGGAGCTAGAAGTGCAAGCTACCCCACCTGGGATTCTAATGTACCTTTCTCCAAGATATTCAGCAACAGGTACAATTTACACACAGCAATAACAGCCCAAAGTCACCGAATAAATCGACAATTTTTAAATTGTGAATGACATGTTAGCAACAATGTGCACTGCACAATGTGCAAGAATAAAAGAATAGGTTTCATAGCTCTTTTTATCCTCTCATCATGTGTATTTGTGTGGGAATTCTTGCTGCCAGAAAGCTAGCGTGTCTAAAAGCAGCTTTAAGAGTCTTTGACAAGCAGTTCCAGTTTATAAATAGAAAGTTTTGATGGCTTTTTTCCCTTTTACCATTTCCATGAAATATGGAATTTACATTTTCTGCATTTTTATACTTTATTTTCTGCCTATCTTTGACTTCTTTGACCTCCTCCCTCTAGCAAAAGTCAAAGTCTAAAAAAGTGTAAAAAGTGAAGTATCAAGACTAAAACACAGCAAACATTCAGAGTCTTATCCAGTAACAACTTCTTACAGAAAACAATGTTTTTGAAGAAGCCTGCAGCTGTTTAAAAAAAAAAAAAGCACCAAAAAAGACATCCAAGAAAAAACCACACACCTCACTGGGGAAAATCTGCACGCAGGAAAGAAGGGTTCGTGTTCTGCAGAAGGAACTGTCTGAAAATGGCTGATTCCCTCTGGAAAATCCTCACTTTTCATCAAACTATTTAAGTACTACTTCAAGGAAGTTCTCATGCAAATCTGACTGCACTTTTCTAAGTTTTTACTGGCCGTGTCCGTAGTGTTTGTTACCTGCTGCTGCTTCAAGCAACAATTTTGAAGTGAGGAGAAAGAGGTGGCCAAGGCTGCCCCTCAGCCAGGCTCCTCCCTGACCCTGAGTGGCACCAGCTTCACCTTCACCAAGGGAGGCTGACAGACTTTTTGAGAAACTTCCAATAAACTGCCAAAAGACTAAAATATAGATTTCTTTTTAACGAAGTAGTGCAATAATTCTTCTCTTAAAGAGAGGAATCCTACTGAAAATAGCGAGTTCACACATCCAGTTGCTCTGCAACTGCATCCTGCTTCTCCTACAAGATTTTGTTTCACCTTGCATATAGACTGTTTAATAAATGAGACGTTAATGCTACATTTCCTTCCAAGACACTCAAGGTAGTGCCTCTTTCAAGAACGTTTTCTTGTGCCAACTAGAAACTAAAGAAAAAAAAAAGAAATAAAATGAGGGCCTGGAATAAAACTTTCTTCCAAGTGAAAGGAAGTAAAAATTCAGATCTTAACTTCTGAAAAGACAGCTCACTCCACTGCCCCTGCATCCCTCTCACCTACTGCCTCTGGCTACCTGGACTCCAGGAATTAGGGAACACACCTGCAAGACATTTACTGACCAGGACTGAAGTGTGAAACCTCCTGCTTGACATTATTACCTCACCAGAAAACTGCATTTTGTGACCCTCACACTCTCAATTGGGGGAAAAAACCCACCCATCTCACATCGAGGGACTTTCAAGCTCTTCACAGAGAGCTAGAGCTGGATCTCAAATTCACATCTCGCAGCCTCCCAGGTGTGGGGCTGTTTGCAGCCCCCCCAGCAGAGCGGGTTTTATCCCCCCGACCCCAGGCCCGGCACACAAACCTGCTGCACATCATGGCTGCGGGAGGCAAACCTGCACTTCATGACCTAGTTACGGATTTCTTCATTGTTCTTGTCTGACTTGACATAAAACCAGAAATTTATCTGCAGACTTTACAAACACCCTCCTCCTCACTGCAAAAAAAAAAAAAAAAAACGGACAAGAAAACCCCAAAGCCAACGCTTTGCTTTTTCCCCTCATCCTTTAACCTCCTCTTCTGTGATTTTGGATTCAGTGAATAACAATTCTATAATTTAAAGGCTTTTAACTAGAAAACACTCAAATCTTTCAAGTATTTACTAATCTTCTGACCTTCAGAATTCATTTTCAGTGATGAAAACCAGAATAAAGGATTTAGTTTTATCTATCTTGCTCCCTTTACACACAGAAAACAACTGCAATCCCTGCTTGCTTTTTTTTTTTCTTAAACCCCTAAATAAGATGAGAACATTAAGTTCATAGCTGCACCATCCTCCAGCACTCTCAGTACACCAAGGCCAGTTTATGATGAGGCATAAGCTATCTGTAGCAAGATTTAATATCTTACTCTCTATACAACAACATGGGAAAGGATATTTACAATAAGAACCCAGTGACTGACTTATACTCGAGCTGAAATATTCAGTTCTACTTCTCGCAGGAGCTTTGTAGCTTAAAATAGTCTGATGTATTGAGAGAACTATCCCCAAATAGTATATTCACTTTAAATATCAGATAACACAGACATAGTGTAGGCAGCTCACGTGAAGTGATACTGTCAAAGGAAGTGCTTGACATGACAAAGACAAAGGGCAAGTAACAGGGACACCAGTTAAAAAAGTTTACAGAGCAGAGCTGGTTCTGATTTTCATTTGGAAATCGACCTCACCATATATGAAGTTTCAAAAGGCATCAGGGACCCTTTTCTCCAAGTGTGACACTTCTCCTGCAGCCCCCGCTACAAGGCACACGTACCTACGCAAGGCAGTCCCCTGCCAAAACTGCAGGGCCATCTGCCACAGAGTCCCAGTGAATCAACCCACATTCTCCAGCTGGGATTTGCATCCTTTCTGTGTGACAAGGCTGCCGTGCTTCAAGTCAGCCTCCTCTCAGCAGGTATCAGTCGGCCCTGTCTGACTGTTCATTCATCTCTGAATCTAATGCGTGTTCCCAACAGCTTTCATTTGCTGGGTGTGCTTTGCAAGCATCAACATTCAAAGCAGCAAACCTAACATCTACCTTTCAAAGGAAGCAAATGGCCCTGTTGGAGAAATCAGTCAATTCTAGTGAAGCATCCCACCATCTATTTTTCATTTCTTCGAAGCATACTCACTTGACAGGCTGGTTTCAGTATCAGTGCAATACCTCAGACCTATTTTATCCCAGTTACAGTCAATGGAAAAACAACATTCTTTGTCTCCCAGTCTCGCCTGCTCCTACTGACCTGTCCCTTGAATTTGTTTCCCTACGCAAAGGATGGGAAATTAATTTCCCAGATTTATGATCTCTTTGAAGAGTGTGCACTGATCTGGCCATATCACTACTAGGCCATCTGGCAAGTGGCATAATCAAAGGAGTTAGTTTCCCACTTATGTTCTGCTCTTGCTTCAATATAGAGACACAAATACAAAAGGCTCAGGCAGAGACTTAATTTCTTTTCTCTTAGAGCCAAGCAAATTTTTGGCACTTAAAACAAAAATAAATAGTTTCTGCCCGTTTCGACACATTCATAGCACACATAAATCAATTGTCTGGCACCCACCAGCAGCAAAAATATCATGAGAAAAACAGAATTGACTTCAGGAGTGAACTTGCCACATCAAGGAGGGATGAATGGACACGACTTTGTTTCAAAGGTTCATAAACCACAGCTTAAGTCCCTGCCCATCGACAAGATATAAATAGTCCCCCAGGAAGTAGAAGCTTCCTGACAAGGCACCTGCTTTTGCTGAACATTTGTCTTCAGAGTAATATGAGCACCAGCTGAGAAGTTAGAAACCCAAACAGTTCGATGTAAAAAGAATTTGTGGCAGTTGCTTCCTAGAATCTACACAGATGTAGCTCAGGCACATTTTCCAGTGACCACAAATTTCATGGCAACTTTTAGAACTAAGACATTTCACAAGTCTCAACATGTTGGGTTTTGTTTCTTTTTTGGTTGGTATTTCTGGGGTGTTTCTACTTTAGTGGAAAGGAAGGAACACACGACCTCAGCAGCACAGCACAAGGATGTCCATCTGGAAGGAGGCTGGTCACCCAGGTCACACAGACACAAGGAACTAAGAAGACCTAAATGTATAGCTTGGACCTCCTTGTTAGGCAAAAGAATATGTCAAATTAACAATACATGTCATCCACACTGAGTTGTTGGTGCTATATAACACATCTTTCTGTTGGAATGGAAGAGACACTTTTCCGGATGAGGCTTCCAGATGGTTTGCTCGCCTGCTGGATACAAATGAACCAATTTATGAGCAACCCTTCTTTGAGCATCACAGGATTGCTTATGCTTCACAGCATATCATCCTTGAGCTCACCTGCTAAAGTTTTAAGAGTCTTCAAATGAAGCTGGGTGTGTTAAATACACGACCAAGGACTGTGATTTTCTTTCCCCTTTTTGTATGCACGCTGTTCTGCACAAAGAGGAGACCAATCTCTACAGAAAGATACTTGGGTGTCACAAAGCAGGTAATGAGCTGTGCAGACCTACGTCAGCAGATCCTGTACAGGTTCAACATCACAGTTTTCAATCTCATCTTTCAGCAGCTCCACACTCTTTGCTTCTAACTCTGCCCTTGCGCACATTTCAAAACATCATTCGTCTTCACTATAACTCCCTGATGCTAAAGACAGCCGGCAGTTGGCAAAGACAGACAACAGACTACAGCACGAGAGAAAAACAAACTCTGCTGTCCAAGAATAAGGAAGAATTATGAAGCAAACTGCCAATTCCTTCAGTCGTGACCAAACAGTCCTTTGAGCCCATTTGCAAGACAGGACCAGCAGCGCCCAGAAACGCTTTGCGTGGCACCTCCCTTCGCACCTTTCAAACACCATCTTCTCCCTCAGTCACCCAGGGCACCTCAGAAACCTATTTAAGACATCACCACTGCTTTGGCAGTATTTGTCATTTCAAAGAGAAATTTTTTTTTCTACATTTTTTTCTACATTCAGACAAGGTAGTTAATCCAGTGGGATGGTGAGAAGGAAGGAATAAAAAAATGAGGGTAGCAGATTATCTACTCTCCTAATTCTTTACTTCTTTGTGGAGGTGTAGAAATACAGATGTCTTCCTTCTGTGAGACTTCATTCATGACTGTTCCATTTAGCTTGGTGTTCCTGTGATCATCTTAATTTCTATACAAAGAACCTATCCTGGCAAGATTCTGCTCTTTAATAGCTGCATTGTAACTTTGATACCTACATCTATTACTCTTTATTTCCATTGTTTGCATCTCTTCAAAGGCAGAAAGAACCAGGGTCCCAAAGGATGAGATTTTCCACACATCATTTCTAAAGATATCAGTGGAGTCACTCAGCAGTATGCAGAATTAGAGGGACGGTTATAAATTCCTCCTGGGGATGGGAAAGAACTCGCAAGACGTCAGGTAACACTGCTTGCTGCCCTTAGGGCAGGGGCAATCTCCGTCTTAGGCATCCACAACAATCTTCAGTCAGGGCAAGGAAACCGCACAGGGTGCAGTTCAGCTTATGCTGCAGCGGGTCAGATGAGCTGCAAACTAACGCATCTGTTCCCTCCCACGGCAATGAAGAGATTCCAAGATTGTACAAAAGGAGATGCCCAGATGACACCTTAGACATCTAAACTTGGGGGGATTTCTCTTCTATTTGTGTCCAGCGAAGAAGGTAAATTTGTCAGTTCTCTGACAGCAAGTCTGCCGTGGCAGAATTTATCGAAGCAAAGCACCACTGCCTTCATTTGGTTTCCTAACCCTAAGCTTGTTACAGTTTGCTGGCTGCTGGAGATATCAAATATAAGGGAACCTCCCAACAGAGCCATAGGTCTTCTGTACTCCCCAGGGGATGGCGTACATAGGATTCAGGTCTTTAGAGAAGATTATTAAAGTCTGACAGCCCAACAAGCACCAGCAGACAAGAGAAGGGCAGAGCTGGTACAAGAATAATGAGCATTGTCACTGTTCCCAAGCCAAGTCTATTCAGATTCTCTCCATATCATGGAGAATTTCCTGCCAAGCCCCATCTTGTTGGAACATACATCCAGTAAAGTTTGCCCAGTTTGTACTATTCCAACATAGCCCCACTGGGGGAGAGGGAACAATCAATTGTCTGCCTAACAGGTTTTAAAAGAATGGAAGCATCTGTTAGCATGAGGATGACAGCTTGTTGGCAGCTTCCATCCACTATCATCGCGGGGTATCAGGTCTGCCAAGCAAACACACCACACAACGCACGCAGAGAGCACAGGGGAAGCTGGCTCTGGCATCTGTGGGCATGAAATAACCCCACGCTGGGTAAATAAGCACGGAGGAGTGTCACGCTCCCGCTCACAGCTTCCTACAACCATCGTACGCCTCCACGTCCTTGTGAAACTCTGAGGTTGACTGTAGGATTAAGGCAGGTCCTACCTCATCCCAAACTTCACAGAGGTCTTAATGGGGACAGTGGGTCAAATTCCTGTCCCAAACGGAACGATTAGGATCTAAGTCTAAGCTAGTCACAGGCCTGTCTGCAGTCAGTGAAGAGAGAGGGATTCCTGAGGTGTCCTGGGTAGGTAAGGGACAGTGCTCCCCAGAGAGGCTATGAGTCTTCATTGCCTATAGGAGGGGCCTCAGTCTCAGACACGCAATAACTAGATCATCAAAAACCAGGTGAAGTATCACGAGGAAGTTGTGAGCTGAGAAAGGAAGCCATTAGCTTGATGGTTAGCTCAGGACACTGTTGGAGCGGGAGGTTTGCGTGCTCTGCAGCAGTCCCAACCCCCAGTTCCTCGGCAAAAACTGCAAGGCAATGCCAGACAGAACTAAAGAACTAATTTCATGTTAATAGCAAATACCTGGTACTTATCTAAAGCTTTACATCATCTGAACAAACAGTGGGACATTTCCCTCCGTGTAATGAGGATTACAGGCCCAGTGACTTGTTCACTGTTGGACCCAAAGGTATCGCACAGTGACAACACGAGCTCAGCCTCTTGAACTGCGTTCACTTGACCTCTTCCTCTCCCCCTGCTATAATCTGTTACTTTCAAATTCCTACATAAAAGAGGCTCGGGCACTTTAATTAAGGCCAACATTTACCCAAGGAATCTCTCCTCTTGGTCTCTGCAGCTTTTGCAGATACTCTACAAGAAGCACATGGAGTGCTGGAATTAAGAGGATGTAAAAATAATCTGTACAGAACATCACAGCAAGAAACATGCTGAGAATCTATCAGTCAGAAATGCATCTGGATACCCTCAGCATGGATGGCAAAGAAAGACTGAATTTAACAGAGCAATACTTAAAATGCAGATTTCATACGAAGAGCAAAGCACTTAACAAATTAATTGAGCTTAGCATTCATGTTGAGAGCTCAGCACTGTTATAACCATCACAGGAGAAAGTCTGTTTTATGACTGGCTGAAAAAAGTACAACAAAACCTGAACACACTAATTGCTGCTCCTTAGAGGCCAGAAAGACGGAAAAAAAAAATGGTTAATTCTGGCCTTTGCTTTTTCCCCAAACATGGAACACGACAGTGCCCAAGTTCCACCCCCAAGAAGCAACACATCTTAGTCAGGTGTGTGACACAGCCTCTGCCTTCTTTTTCCTGGATGCTTATCAAATACAATACCCTGGGGATCACAGACCTCTTTTTAACAGCTTTTTGTGTTTACTTCTAGCTACAGATCCCAATTGGCTACCACAAGATGTGAGAAGCTCAGTAGCTCTCCTCTCTCACAATCTACCTCCCTCTTCTTTTTTTCCCTTCCCTGGCCAGATGCTGGTGGGAATGTGTGTGGTTGGCCAGAAATCCTTTCCTGTCCACACTGTTTGAACTACTAGAACACCAACTAGATTGAACAGTAGAGTTCTCTGCCAGTGAACACGATTTATTATTGCTCTAAGGAGATACTGCCTTTGCCTTTGCTCAGTGACCGATTGCTTGCAGTCACCCACAACTCCCCTAAAACCTGTAATCCACCACTTACCTTCCTACCTCCAGTCCCCAGAGGAGCTGAGCTGTGGATCATTTTTTCTGGATCATGGAAAGAGCAAAATAGCCCTCCCCAAAATGAATCATCACAAAAGGGGTAAGGGCACCAAGTTGTGAAAAAACCTAAAGTATATGACCTTCAGTGATGCCTGGGTAAGCTCACTGTGCTAACTATTACACTGCATGCATCCAGCCATAGAATATTTTCAATGTGTTCTGCAAAGCATTCAGTGTACAAGGATAATTCCATACTAAACAGCACATTAAAGAAACATTAATATTCCAAAACAGCATGCTGAAAGTTGATAAACACTAGCAGTAAGGTCACTGGGGCTGCCCTTTCCTCTCCAGCTAGCTAATGATACACGTTCTCCATGTCTCACTCTCAGGAATGACTGAAAGTGTTCAAATAGCTCAGATGGAAGCAGGCACACACACAACTTTTACTCAGAAGTGTTTGGCAGAGTGATAACTGGAACTCCAGTAAGTGTAAATCAAGCGTTGTCATGTAGTACAAACTATCTTAAATACCCACCAATTCCATGGAGAGCAGGCAATTACCGCAGGGGTCACCGACTCTGTTTCTAGCTGCACCACTGATCGGGCACTTCAGCAGTTTTCCCCTTGTGAGGCAGATGGCAAAGGGACAGCACAGCAATCCTAACTCTCAGTTTTCCACAAACACACTGAGTCCACCTTCCCTCTACATCGGTGTTGGAAAGGGAAGCTTCTAAAATGTGAAAGGGATTATTTCATGGAGCAACTACAACAAGAAAGGAAAAAAAATCTCAGCTATTAGGAAAAACACACTCCATTTCCCAGAAGGAAAGAAAGATGTGCTCTAGGCTTGCTGGTGTACTCTGAAGCCCCAGAATTCAAGTGTTGCTTCTACAGTCAGGTGGAAGAATAGAAGAGCAAACAAGGAGTTAAGAGCGTGGTTCATGTCAGATCAAACCTTAAAGCCCAAACTGTTTCCCCTCTGCTTCCTCCAATTCCTGAAACCAGCTGGGCCACAACACATCTCTGTTTCAACCTGTATGCAGGAGCTGAAGCTGTTTATTTTCCACATCACTGCTGGAAAAGCCAACTGCATGCAAGTGATAACAAGCAGTGCTTTCAGGATGTCTGGAGATGTTTATCACAAACACCATAAAGTCCCTCCTGGGTTTGGTAGAAGCCAGCAGCTCATCTCTGAGCCCTGAGTTCAGGCAGTTGCGAAAGATACAGAAAGAGTTATTCAACAAACGTGTAATCTCCCATGATAAGAAAACCAACTGTCTGGAGCGGGATTTCTCTGTGTAAATTGAAATCAGGCCTGTAAAAAGCTGAATTAAACCTTTGTCACATAACTGCAGACCTCTCAGTTGTATTCTTCCAGGTGAAGCTGGCAGCATCCGTTGGGAACACAGCCCTTGAACAGTACTTTTACTGCAGTAGTTGCTTTTAGAATAACAGCAACAATAAGATGATCTGTTCTTCAAAATACTTAAACTGTACTGATTCACGGCACAAAATAACGAACTGCCCCACACTCTGCTCAGGTGGGTGTTTCACAAACAACACTGATTTTCTACAACAAAGCCACTTTATTCCCGTAATTGCCCCTCTTGAGAAATTTTGTTAATTGCTCCTCCCTCTTCCCCTACCTTTAATTCTCATTTTCCCTCTCCAGTCTAAGGGAATAAAACCAAACAGTTTTAATCTAGAGTTTGGAAAGCTGGTCAGCGTTCATTATGGCCTCAGTCACTTTTAATCAGCTGCCCCCAAAAAACAATTGAAAACAATTAACTGAGCTTCTCCTGGGCTTTGGGGTTCAATAGAAAGGTGACCAACTGGACACAGACAAAAGAACAACACTCCTATTAAACTCTGGACTCTTTCCAAGGTCTGAGCCAAGAATTTAACACCAAGCTTCAAAATCTACCAGTTAAGAACCTATGCAAAACGTCGTGCAAGGTTTGGATATGATTTACAAGTGTAGTTGATGCTGGTTCCTCTGCCTTTGTTCTTGGTATTCTCTACCAGCATGGGTAAAGCGGATCTAGCGCACTTGCACAGAGCCATAACCTAATTTTCAAATCTCCCCAGCACACATTGCAATCACTTACCTGGTAGCTGAGGGCTGAAGTGCTTGAAATGAAACGCGAAGCCTACGGTGGCTATTCCGCATGGAACACCACACAGACGAGATAGGACACAAGAGCTCTAGAAGCAGCAGAACAGTCCCAGTTTCTAAGAGCAGCAGGGAAAAATACAGCATTGCAGCGCTTCCCTTAAGTGCTTTGAAAGCTTCAGCTTCACCAGATGGAACGAGCTGATCTAACTACAGCCTCTGCTTCCCCTTCTCCCTTTGCTCCCAGACCTCTCATGTCTCCCTTGGATCAAACCAACCCCAAGCCTGGGGCAGCCCATCCCTGAGCACGTTCATCTCTCTAACCCAACAACGAGCCTCTTTCCAGCTGCCTGAACTGGCCCATCAGACAGCATCAGATCTAGCGCAAAGGAAGGAAGAGTACGGCATTCAGCAGCGAGGAGTCAGGAGCTCAGCCCAGATGCCTGTGAACCATATCCTCCCGTGCTGCAGAGGCAGAAGGTGGTGCTGGGGTAAGCGATGCACCCTGAAAGGAAACCAAGAAACAGATCACCCACAGAGGCTATGAGGCTACTGTCCAACATGATCAATATTATTCCCCAAAATTTATTTTCATGTGTGCAGAGAACATCTTATCTGTGCTGCAGATAAGAGATGGGTACAAAAAGCTTTTCGTTATTCAGAAGCGATGTTCTCTGGCTGCAGGATCTCTGCAGCTGTGGTGTGAGGAAGGCAGAGGCCAGCACGACTGCCATTACCCACGGGAGCTGGTGGTGCTTGGAGCTAAAGAGTAGTGAATTTGTTCTTGCTAGCTGAGCGTGTTCAGAGAGCCAGCTGGTGGGGACAGACTCACAGGAAAAAGAAGTTTTGTGGTCCCCATGTGTTGCCTGATCTAGTCGAGAGGTGGTGTCCCTGGCGACAGGGAGGCTGGATTAAAATGATCTCTAAGGTCCCTTCCAGCCTGGGCCATTCTATGATTCTGTGACATATGTTTGTACAGTATTATTATCTGAGTGGAACTCTAAAGAATACTCCTACAAAATGGTCTTCACAAATGGGGAAATGTGGGCAAGGTAGGTGAGATACCCCAAGACAATTCAGATTACAGCTGAAGTTTACCAAGACTCTTCCTATCACCCACCCAGTACACAGCCCTTGATGCCGCAGGGTAAAGCCGCTCACTGAACTCCTTTGCAGCAGAAGCACATGCTTAAAAGAATCCCCCTTCCCTCTTATGTTTCTGCTTTCTTCACCATGAAATCCTTTATTACAGTGAAGAAAAATCACTCAGAAGCTCTTGGGTGCTGCAGTAGAGGAACAAGGAGGTCCAGAGGCAAACAGGATAGCAGGGTATCTTCACTGCACTTCAGCCAGAATCGCCTCCCCAGAGCGAAGCACCGCGATGGCTGGAGGGGACCAGCTCCGTGCCAGCTGCCTGTCGCCTTCCCTCGAAGCAGCTTAAATGCTCATGCAGAAAAACCTCTCTCGAGAGACACTGTGCCTGGCTTACCAGCAATTAAACTGCAGATCAAAAGAAACATAACCGTGGATGTTGCTTTGCTTATTAGTATCAGCTCTGCCTTTGATTGCCTGAAGGCCTTTCCAACAATGTTGACTTTAATTACTTTAATGAGAGAGAAAATGATCTGAGGTGTGTCAGCTCAATGGGGCAAGGTCCTGATGAAAATGCTAGGTCTAGGATCATTAGTTTAGCAGTTAATAGTACATTATCTTATGTTATTGGAGCTAAATGTAAACAGATACTAAAGCCCAACTGCTGTCAGGATCGAAGCCGAGGAAACAAATTAGAAGCAGCTTTGAAATAAGGTTGTATTGGTTCTGTTACCCACTTTCAACAGAGACTGCTCTTTGTTGATCCACTGTAGAAAAAAAATTCTTGTAGAGTGAAAAGATAAACAAATTTAATATGCTTTGGGCTTGTCTTCAATAAAACACTCAGGACAAGTATTTAAAATGAACTTTTTTAAGTGACTGAGTTTATCTAGAGCAAATTAAGATAAAGCAAATCAAGGCAACTTCAATTCTTGAGGGAAGCCCAAGGTGCTAAGCAAGCGACCAGGCACTTGCTCAGCTGTGTTGGCAGCCCTGGGTGCCTTCTCTCAAGACACAGAAGAGGGAAGATGGAGCAATTTAGTTTCACTTGCAATGAAAAAGGATTAAATTGTATTTTATGAGCTGGTATCTGCTGCAGGTGAAAACTGTTTGGAGCTACCACACCTCAGCTGACACACAATTCATTTTAAGCAGGGGTAATGAGATTATCATTCTGAGCCATGAGCATTTGATGCAAGGATATAATATGGTCAAATTAATCCCATTTAATTTTTTGCTAGACTTGGTGGTGTCTGCACTTGTAAGTACAGCCAGTCCTTGTGTTCCCATTGTGGAGGATTAGAAATGGTGGTTCTTTCAGTCTGGAATTAGAACGAAATTGCATGAAAATACATGAAACTAAGTATTTTACTTCAAAAAAAAAATCCTTTCCTGAACCTTCCTCTGACGGCATAGTCTTATGCATAAGCCAGGCACAGCAGACATCAAAGATAACCAAAGCAATGATTGGAGATTCCAGATTATCAGGCACACAGATTCCTATTTCAGATTTCATTTTGGCTCTGTTTTAGGAATAATTTTGGGGTTTTCTACAAGTCCTTTAAAGAATTTTACTGACTTGTGGCTTGTGGAGGCAAGATGCCTCTTTTAAATAACCCTGGAGTTTTCATCTATTGTAAAAGCCCCCTTAGAGAGCAGCCCTCAAATACATAATTAATGTACAAGAAGCATAAGCGGATCATTACTGAGCACAGAGACTCTTCTGCAGGTAAATGAACACATTCAGCACTTTAGAGGCCAGGGCTATTGTGCTGTTTCCCAAATTCAGGAAGTTCAGACTTTACGGATCGAGGTGCAAGGCGAAGCTCTGAGCCTAGTATTCCACGTTTTTCTTTAAACAGGGATTGCAAAGGCTATTTAGCCTGTGGTGGAAACAAGACCAAGTTGCCGAGAGAGGTTGTGAGCTGCTGATAGCAGAGAGACGACTCATCCAGTTCTTGCTTTGGTGCTGCGGCCTGGTCCAGTCTTGGGTGCTGGTTCTCAGGGAAAACCACAGCACGTCAGGCTGAGCTGCCTCTTCCCGATCTGGGACAACAGGGTTCCACAACCACAAACAGTTTTCCACCCCTTCGTATACAGGGCTTGTCCAGGTCTATCTGCTAATCCAGACAGCACCTTTCCTACAGTTCTACAGGCTTTTACATTTACTAAAAGGAGTAGCAGCATTTAGTAGTTGTCTGGCAGCCACGACGAGGAAGGGGAGCAGTCCCAGGTGGGGAAGGTCTGACAGAAAGCATGTGAATCTGAATATGTGAGCGAGTATGAGAGCAGAGTGCTGGCTGCACTACCCCTGGGGGACAATTATAATGGAGTTATACAGGCTGCCCCTATAGCTGTCATGCAAAAAAGTGTCTTGTCTTCCTCACATGGGCACCAGCAGAGACCAAAGAAGCCTGGACTAAAAGGGCCAGACTCAAAAGTCTAACTCTTCTAGCTCCAGACAGTGTAAGGTTTGTACTCCTGCTGCAGAGCTGTCCGTGCCTTGTTCCATATGGTGCCGTAGCTGTTCCTTGTGGCAGGTACAGTACTCCAGAAAAAGAGCACTTTGAAAATCTATTGGCTCTCTGAAATTACACTGTCAAGATTATTTTTGAGCTTTGCCATTTCTATTAATCTATAAAGCCAAGAGCCTGAATTATCACCAAGAAAACTACCCTAGGTTTGCAAGGAGCTATAAAAACCTCTTTGAATGACAAAGTGCAGCTCTGCTGATCAGAACCATGGCATGATTTTACAGCTGGATAGCTCAAGACATTCCAGGAAAGGAAGCAAGTGGCCACACAGCTCATCAGGAAGCCAGCAGCTTCCTAAATACCTGTTCCCACCTCCACATGCCAGCGAGATGCGAGCCTTCTGTCCCAGCTGTGTGCTGTCTCCGTGGAGCTTCAGGATGAAGCCAGGACAATAAAGGACTGCTGGGCAGAAAGGAAAGAAGGAAATTCTTCGACAGATTGACCACTGAAATAGAAGTGGCTGTTGGAAGTTTCTGAATGGTTTTGGAAGAGGGAGAGCGACATAGGAGATGGATGAGCAGGCAGAGTGCTGGTACCAGGTCAAAGCATACTGTAAACACTTAGTCCAGATCACTGATGCTTCTCTAGGGCCTAACATCTTTGGTCATCACCAATCCTTCTGCACTTCCTTGCTGCTATAAGAGGAAAAGATACAGCTGAATGCTGGGTTTTATGGCCATGAGAGGTTTATACCGCAGCTCTGAACTCGTTCATAGGTCTAGGTAAGTGTGTATGTGTGGTTTGGGAAGTGTTTGCTCCATGAAACATAAACGTGACTGTGACAAAGCACAACTTACCTCTGAGAACTACGGTACCTGTAGGTTAACGCTGACTCATTTCTATTGCAGCTCAGCTTTAAAGGCTTTATCTTTTTGCGGTATTTTTCCCACTACATTGTGTCTCAAGGCTGGCTCTGGTCCTCTGCCCTAATCTGTACTCTCCCTTAGACCAGCACGTATTTTATGTGAGAGCATCGCAGAAGTTCCATGTTGAGGCTAAAAGACGGAAACGTTTCTCATGCAGGTGAACAAAAGAAGACACAGAACATGGCACTACCTGTC
>NW_009732159.1:4931-27188 GCF_000703405.1 Apaloderma vittatum | reverse complement strand
CACTGCGAGTGCGAGGGTGAAGAGCTGAGCTAGGGAACGTGCAGGCATAGCATGGCCTGTAGCTTTTCATACTAAAGCAATTTTATTTAACAAAGGAGCTCCGAGGTTTTTTTCCAGCCTGTCCCTTTAAGACCAGGTTTGCCAGGGGAAAGACAAACATATTGTTAACCAGAAACAACAGAAACTGAAAGCCCTGATCTGAAACATGACCCTGATTCAACAGCCAGGAAATACCAGGAAACCTCCAGAGGCAGCATAAAATCCCTTGCCTTGGGGTGAAGGAGAAGGAAACAACCCACACATTTATGCAGACTCAGAAAGGATCAGCCATTTGCAGAAAACAAGCAGAGCGTGTGCAATGACAGGAGTTAGGCTCAGAATTACCAGGGCACCCAATTTTTCTGCTTCAAGGCAGAAGCTGATCAGCAGATGGTATCCAGAGGAGCTCTCCCGCTGCAGTGGCGCACACAGCGTAATTAGCCAGGCCACGGAAAGTCTCTGGCACGAGTCTCACAGCCACAGCAGCCCTAGAAAGAACGAGCAACGTTTTCTGATGCTGAAAACCCGACTGCAAGAGAAAACTGTAAAAATGCAACCATGCTCGAATGCAGAGCAGCAAGAGGTCCATGACCCAGCCATTTATTCCCGCCTGTGTGGACTGGAAAAAAAAAAAAAAAAAAAAAAAAAATCAAATGATAAATGTGTTGGACTGATCCACTTGAAAGTAATCTGCTTTATCCACAGCAAAATGGGAATCCATGAGATGGCAGCCCCAGGGAGAGCTGTACTCGGAATCTCAGATGAGAGAAACCCTAGGTCCTACTGGTAAAAGAAAGACTACAGAGAAAAGTTAATTTTTTGAGAGGCTGGAAACGGGCAGCGTTACCCACTTCAGTGGGTAGTCTTTTTCTTGGAAATCTCATACAGTAAAACTGAATGGGATAAGAAACGCGTGCATTTTTTATCTTAACACAAGTCCTTTAAACAAATGATGCTGTGCTTACCACTGGAACTGCTGTATATGCAGGATAGCACAAGCATTCCAGGTGCCTGAAAAGTTCTTTATAGATGATATGTCACAACTTTTCTTTTAGATCAGGGACAGAGACCAGCCCTTTCTGAAGTGTCCAGAGATCTGAGATGTTTTATATCCACAAAGTGCTGAGCAGCCTCAGTTTGTCTTGACTTCTGAGTAAGTTCTCTGGTCTTCACAGCCAGCCCTAGACTTTCCCCGCTCAAGCTACATCTTGAAACTCATCAGAAACCAGGGTTCTTGCAGGAAATGCCAGTCCTTTAAACTCTACTTTCATCTCAAACCCAAGCATTTTCTAATGCAGAAAAGAAATGGCTTGTTTTCTCCCACGTGGAGTCACCAGGCCATTTCATGTGGATGGTACTGGCACGCCCATGCCCAAAACGCTGCACCCTTTCAATCTGAATGCACCACACAGCTGGGATCAAATGGGATTACTTCACATGATCACTACTGACATGTTCTCCTGAACAGCTTTTATTTCAACAAACAAATCCGCAGCTTCTAATGAAAAAAAAATGACAACTGACAGTTTTCCTTCTGGCTCCTCCGTAGCTGTGTGCCAGCTCTGCGTTTGGGTCAGCATCTGAGCTAATGAACGGGAAAAAGCTGAACCAGCTGCAGTCCCAGTATCTTGCTTCACTCTCATACCCACCAGTACGGTTTCCCTTACCATTTATCAACTACATTTAGTAGTAGGGCTTGGGCTCCTGCAGTATGCTTTAGGGCAAGCAGAACATCCTTGACAAAAGTTATTCCCTTCTATTTATGCCTTAGGCGTTGTGTGGTTCCAGCAATAACTGCAGGTTCTGCTGTTTTATTACTTAAGAATTTTTGCTGCACTCAATTCCGGACATGAGCCATGAGGATTTCTCATCTCAGGAGTTTAATTACCTCTTCGATTGAAGTAAATGTTGTATCAAGTGGATAGAGGGAGGTCATGGTTGGAATGATCTCCTCATAGACAGATTAGAAGCACAGCCTGTATCTACCATTGGCTTCTAATGAGGAATTTCAGATTCACCAGCTTCAAAGTAATCTCAAAAATACAGATGAACAGTGCCAGCAGAGGAGATGCTACTTTGTTACTCTGGATTTTGGATTTTTTCCCTCTTTTTTTCAGCTGTTTGAAATTGCCTGTATTCCTTGTGCTCTGGAAACTCTGCATCAGAGACACGGGGAGCTGCAGCTGGACAATCAAAGTGATTAAACGAGCAAAGGAGTTGCTCTCTGCTTGGGTTTGGCTGAGGCAACCAGACTTGGCACAGTGTCACAGACAAAGGGTTATTAACAGCTCCACAGGGGAGGAGAAACATCTTGTTGACATTATTTATTTAGTGTTCCGTCTTCCCAGCCTTGCCAAATTCCTCATAACACCAAATCCAGCCTTACCTGAGCAAAGGGTGATTGGAGAGAAAATACACTAAGAAATATTGCAACAAAATAAAGGGAAGCAATGCAGCTTCACAACTTCATTTAATCTTGAAAAGTTTCAATGCAAATCTCCAGTAGACTTGGTGGGGAGGCCAAGGGCTGGAGACTGGGAAAAGAAGCCTTAGTCCATCCTTGGTACATGTAAAGCTGAAGTATTAGAAGATGTAGGTTACATGTGGGGATAGACAGCCCCGCGACAGACACCCTGGAAGGTATCTGGCTTGAGCTCCAACCTAAGGGCAAATTCACCCAGAGCACTGCACGTGCTTCCAAAATTCGTTTTAAGAATACACATCTTAAAAATAAGGGAGGAAGGTGTTTCACCAACAAAACTTGCCCCTTGGTTCTCATCTTTAAACTTCTTGAATCAGATCCTTCAGAGCTATAAACTTTATTGCAGAAAATTCAACACCTGAGTGCCCGAGGCTGGGAATCTAATAACTGAAGGCACTTAAAAGTGCCTAAAAGTAGGAATTTAATAACTGAAGTCTGGTTTTGATCATAACTCTGGAGTATGGGTACCTTGAAGATCAAATTGCTCATTAAGAGACATCCTGAAGGATGGTGCATTTCTTTTCAGAAGTTTCCTCAACTATTTAACGAACCAGAATCCATCTCTGCAAAAACCCACGTTTCCCTCTGTTCTCACTCTGACACATTGCAGCAGGCTTTCACCTCCAATGCATCAGTGCTTCTCAAGAGTAAAAAGCTCATTCCATTGACCTTTTAGGAATAATTCAGCTCTTCCAAGTGGATGTTTTGTTCTATACCCAGCCCCTCGCTGGTGATTGTCCTTCTCCTGCCAGGCCAATTTTCTGAGCAGAAAAGCACAGCTGAACCAAGGCAATTTGACCCAACCTTTTAACATCCTCTGCAGACTCAACTTTAAAGCCACTGCACATCGTCATGGCACTTGGGTGGACAGGGACAGAGACATCCTGTCTGCCCCAAGCGGGCAAACCGAGCAGAGACATCCTGCATGAAGACAAGTTACCGCAGAGTGGGTTATTATGATGTAAGAGCTCCAACCCCTGCACAGAGCAGGCCTGTACTCTCCCAGACTGCTCTTCATCCCCCAAAAACTGCTCCCCAGAAGTCTTCCTCAAGGAGGATGTGAGCTAAAGCCTAACATGTCTGCTTATCTCCACACCACATGTGCTCAAAACAGGACCAGTTGCCAGAGATGCAGAAAGGTAACAGACTCTGCAGGCTTGTTGACGTGTGTGCTGCTCTGGGTTCAGCTGAGGTAGGTTAAAATCTTACCAGTCCCTGACACCAGCCAGCATAACTGATCATAGAGTTGCTGTCTAACCTGGTTCTGTCAGAATGGCTTTAAAAAACTCAACAAACAAAACCTTACTATTAGCAATATTTTAAGCTAATCCAGATCATTTTGATAGAATTGGGCTAGTGAACAATTCCAGCTGTCAGATCAGAAGAAGTGCTAACCTCTGGCAAGGGGCACAGCAGTGAACAGGTGGAGAAGGGCAGGGACCTGTAACTTCTCACTCAGCAGCTCTAAAGAGCACACAGAAGGACCGGACTGCTCACACAGCCCATTTCCAAACCCCAGGCTGTCCAGCTGGCTGCAAAGCATATTCCACAGACAGTGGAGACTGCATCTAAATTAAGGGTAGAACAAGACTGAAGGATCTGATGGGATCAGTACAGGTCATACACCTTGACTCGTGCCCTCAAGCCAGCTCTGGGGTGTCCTCAGCCAGCAGGCATCCCGGCTGTTACAGAGATCTGCCCTGGTTAGCCCAGGAGCAAGTACAGCGGGATGCATGTGTGGTTGTGACAAGGCAATGAACCGTGCCACGAACACTGTTCTAACACAGGGTTTGCAAGATGTTATCAGGGTGACAATAGCATTCTGGTTATGATTCACCCTCGGCCCATGGGGCTGAATGATTCAATATTTCAATGATACCACAGAAAAGTTCAAGCAGATCACTGCATACTGCCTGGGACTGAAGTGGCAGCTCCGCAGTATCCAGGTGATGTCCCTTCAGAAGCCCAACCTTTCCCACCACAGTGACTAATAAAGAAACTGTCTGTAATGAGAGGACATCCTTCACACAGTTAACAATCTAGGTAGGAGAAAATGAGCAGGGGATATTTTCCCATTTGCAGATGGGGCACTGAAGCACAGAGGGTTAAGGAACAGACTTGTGGCTGTGCGTTAATCAGAAGTGCGGACACACTTTTTTGGGGGGTCAAGTTCCCAGCAGCTAAGCCTACATCAGCAGTGGACAGATTTCCAGGGAGTTACCAGCTGGCAGGTCAGTGCAGGACTCTACCCACACATCCTCAAGGGACTTCCAAGTAACAGCAACCTCCACTCAGAGCGGCTGTCGAACAATCTCCCGTTAGCCATGTGTGATCATCAGCACACAGCACTGACCTTGCTGTGACAGTGCTTGGATTAGACTTGGCTAAATTCCTTCGGGCCTCTGACTTGAGAGTGCTTGTGCCAGTGCAGCCACCAGCCTCACAGACAGCTGTGGCTGAGCACAAAGAGTACTTGTGCTCCACAAGATGACTCCTTCAGTCCCTCCACTGCAGTCCAGTGCTAGTCTCACCAGGAGTCACAGGCTTTCGAGTGGATGGTTTGCTGCAAAGCTAAGCTCCACGGTGAGCAGCTCTCCACAGCTGTCTGGGGGCAGCAGACATGGTCCCAAAGATCCCTCCCTTAACAGCCACTCATGTCCGAAGAGAGTGAACTGCGGATCTTCACTCGAGATCCTTCACAGATTTCCTACATGCAAACAGGCCTCCCTTGTTCTGTTTACACCTTGCAAACACAGACACATCCAGCCAAAATTGTCTTCTTGACTTGAGTAATTTGATGTTGTAGGCAATTGTCAGACACCACGGTACCATCTGCCACATTCACATGACTATAATTTGCAAGACACTGTGTATTACCTCCCCGTTTCAAATACTCCTTTCCTCTGAACAAAGACTGACTTTAACATATGCACAGTACATCTAAAGGAAAGGAGGAATGTGTAATGACTATTTACCATTATCCACAGCAATACATTATTCATGCTTCCCTCCGCTAGCAAAATCTTTCCTTCCCTAATATTAAAGTGGTACATATTGAAGTAGAATGGCAGACCCTCTGGGATTCCAGCTGACTTTTTACTGGGCTCATTAGCATAGGCTCTCAGACTAATCACTATATTCATTATATAGCAATTTCATTACAAGGACTTCTTTGGGAACACGTGCCATGCTGTTCCACCTGGAGTAAGACCATAGCACCAGTATCAGCTTCTACGGCAATCACAGAATGAACTGGCACAGTATCCCACTGATTCAGACGACCAAGTTAGTGGCACGGCAATTTCCAGGTGGGGTACTGAGAGGCTTGGTGCTTTAGAGAATGTTGGTAGCTGCTCAAATCAGGAACGTTCTACAAGGCAATGCGATGCTGGAAATCCTATTCAAATGAGAGGCCATGCAGGTCCTGTCAGCTCAGGATTATTTAAAGGGTAACTTCATTTACAGGAAGTTAAATCCTTGCCCTGCTGTCTTGGAGAAAGATATTACCTCTCTCACAAACTTCAAGGGCCGCATGCCTGCCAGCCAGACTTTTTTCTGTGTCTATCAGTTACAGTCACTGCAAACCTCACCTCTTACAGCTTGACTTTCACTTTCCCTCCAGACCTGCGAAAGACCATGGTGAACCACAATACCCAGCGTGCAGCAGTCTCCCGAGCGATTCAGTGTAAATTCTTGACAGTTCATGACCTCCTCCTCTTCACAGGGGCAGAGAAACAATGCAGTACACACACAGGCAGTACTGAGCTATCTGCAAAGGATTTTGTATCAGCTAATCCACTCATTAAAAATGCAGTCACCTCCAGGAAGCATGAAGTCCTCCTTTATTTCATCCTCCTCCCTTTTGTCTGGGACCAGGCATTTCTATAGAAAGTTATTTTAAAATTGTTTTTGGAAACATTTCTAATAACATGACAAGGTCTTAATTTCTTTCAACTTATAAAAAACAACTCTATAGAAAGTTATTTTAAAATTGTTTTTGGTAACGTTTCTAATAACATGACAAGCTCTTAATTTCTTTCAACTTATAAAAAACAATCCTAAGCAAAAATGCTGGTGAGGTGCAGAGGAGGGAGGAGTTCTGGGTGAACTAGCAGGAATTTCAAAAGGAGCTCTTCTGCAACCAGATTTTACAATTTATCACCACGCACCCCCTATGCATTTATGTCCCTATCTCATACTCCAGTCTCAAGGCTTCTCTCTTTCGTTCGAGGAGCACACGTGCTAGACACAACTCATACTACTGAGGTACGATTCACCAACCACCTCGGTCAAGGCCTGCAAGGTCCCTGAGCAGTGAACAGCCACGGAGCAGCACTCCGGTCAGAGCACTACGGAGGCAGCAGGCAAAGTGCAAGAAAAGCAAAGAGAAGCAGGTAGGGAGCTGGGAAGCAGATTCCTTAAGCCAAGTGCTGACCGTCAAGGCTGTTTTATCTGTGAAAAAGAGGTCAAACAGTTGTCATGTGAGACTGCTTGCACAAAGACACAGTACTGGGTCCTTAAGAATTTCGTAAGAAGGAAATACCCACCGAGTCAAGATGGAAGTCAAAACAACTGTTAAGGTGAAAGAAGAACCGTATATTAGCACAAGTCATCGGGGAAGTGGTGCATTTCAGTTTTTGTGACGCCGCTAGGTAAGGAGAAGCAGGCTTCCCAGCTGAGACGTTTTAGCCCCATGCCCAGTCCCTGAGGAGCCAGACAGATCTCTGCAGTTTCCATTTTGCAGGAACCAGAGTGGGCTGGCTGACAGAAGACAGCGCACTCTGTCCCAGCCTTCAAGCTTCTTCATGTAACAGAAGGTCAAGGACTTAAAGCATAACTGTGACATTTTGTAGCCAAACAAATTCCCCAGGCAAACGAAAACTTCCAGCATCTGCTGGATCCTAGAGGCTTTCTAGGTTTACAAACTTATCCCGAGAAATAAGTCACAGTTCAATTTTTTTCTGCATGCGTATTCTTGCAAATAGCAGAGACGGTTGTTTATAATACACCAAAAATCCACCGTCTTTAAGCAATTTCTAGAAAAGACAGTTCGTTATGCAGCGTTCAGACAGAATGACCAAAGCTACAGAGACACAGGCCAGTGTCTCCAGCTGCTACAACATTCAGATCACAAATCTAAATCCAGGAAAATCAGAAAGCAAGGAAAGCGCAAATTGGTCTTATCCCTCCTGCCAAGCCTCACTCAGCTGCTTCTAAAGCAAGTACAAAGGAAGAATTGCATAAGGTTTCAAAGCAATCTAGCACATACAAAGGGGATCTTCTTCAGACGTGAATGGTAGAGGTGAAACAGAGTTGCAGACAGTTGGAAAATAGGGTCTACGTCCCTCCTGACCCCTTCCTGCCTCCATTCTGTCACTATCAAATTTCTGATCTGATAATGAATCTAAGAAAACTTGAAAGCTTCTATATATTAAAAGCTAAACTGTTAACTTCTCAGCTATAATGATTCAGTTGGGATTTTCTGCCAAAAAATAATACAACAGAAAGAGAGAGAGAAGCCACTGTGGTTTTAAACATTCAGCTTATTCAAATCTAAATCCCCACAGACTGCTCTGAAAATCTCAACCCAGGTTGTTTCAAATTCCACCTTGTAAACACCCAACTTACTGAAGCTTTATTAAATACAATCTAGTATTCCTGCTCAGATCTGCAAACCTTTTACAAGTTGCAAATGATCTTTTATTGATTTTCCTCTTTATACAGTTGTTACTATTTATTTCTTTTTTCAGGAAAGCTTTTACCAGGGAGCTAAAGCCCTACTGGAGAGAAGGTTCATTTCACTGCAGTTTGGATGAAAATTACTCCATCAGTAACTGCTTAATTGTTTTGAATTATTATTAATTGGAATTGTTTGATTTGCTGAAAGGCAATGATCAACGATTTAACTTGCACTGCAAATAATTAGCAGCATTTATGATTACTGTGAGCTTCAAGTGGCACTAACCATTTGCAAACAGATGCTCGAGTGATTATTTCGCCAAACATCATGGGAGGAGACAATGGCAAAGCTGCCATCAGGGAAAGCAGAGGGCATCCAATCGACGGATACTCCAGACAGCAGCTGAGCTCTAGATAGAAAAATCATCCCAACCAGGACTACGTGAACTCCTGGTTGCGTAGGAAAGAAGGAAGACAAGTGAGCTGGAGCGCAGTATGGAGGTAGAGGTTAGTCCTTCCCACACACCATGATGTTATGTTTGGGAGTGGAGAGACTTTCCCTCATGCAACATTCATGCTTAAATTTCCGTGCAACTGAACTGGAACGTTTGCACCAAATCTGAGTGAAGGGGTTTGGCTCCGTTTTGCGGAGATCTAGCATTGCTGGAAGTGGAGATGTAGCATGTAGGAGGTTTGAAATCCAGACAGAAACAGGATGGAACAAAGCGAGCTCTACCCCAGCACAAGAGTCACTAGGAAGAAAAAAGACATATATCCTTTTTTTAAGATCCTATATTTCCTCTCCACTAACAGCAGCTGCTGCCTCCATGTGTGCTTTTAAAATACTTGATCAAGAATTCTCAGTGCTTGCTCCTGTCATATACAGCACGACTCAGCTGTGCATCCAGAGCCACAGCAGGGCCCTGGGGTTGTGCTCAGCACTGAAAAACTTTTACAATTCATGAGTGGTTCCAGGGTGCTTCTATTAATGCTGCAGCTCCTGGAATCACACAAAGCAAATGAGAACTGAGGTTTGAAAAACAGATATAAAAATGAATGGCAGTGGGTGTCTCATAGACTTGAAGAATGTGCTTCAGATGTCTCGGAGCTATTGTTTCAGGCTGTCTGCAGACTCAGGAAGGCAGCTCGGCTTTGCTTCCAGTCAGGTCACAAACTGGGATGGGAGAGGAAAGTAAACCTTTGAATTGAAGATTTACAGTCTTTTACAAATGTTTAATTAAGTTTTTGGAATTGAGACAGAAGAGACAAATCCTCATTCTGATGAGTTAGCTCAGAAGGGAGGGCACATCTTTTGTCCTTTTGTACTGTCTTCAGCACCTGGGCTCTAACTACAACTCTGCAGAGACTTCAGTGCGTGAAACTTGACAAATTTCTCTGTGTTGCAGCAACATCACCACCTCCCTAGCGCTCCCCAGAACTGCACTGTGCCAGCACTGCACACACACCGCTCCCAGCCCAGTGCCCCCCGAAGACAAACAGCCCAAATTGCACGGATTTTAAAACACCAGAAAGTCATTTTCTCTGCAATATAAATTGGTTTATAATTCACTAGCTAGCACTGCTGTGTTTAAGCTGTATCTCAGATGATTATCAAAGAAGGAAGCCAGAGAGAAAAAGGCCAAATGTGTCACAAGGAATGTCCTCAGGGTCATATTATCTGGAACGGGAGTTGCCTGGCTTCTATCACTGAAGAATCTCTCATGGGAAAGCAAACATAATCACTGCAGTATTGAATTTCACTGAAAAATTTATGATCTAATTTAAAGGTATAGGGATTTATTTGTTAATTGTAATAAACAGCAACTTCATTACACTCCAGCTTCCAAAGAAACAGTATATTGTAAACAGTGGATAAAATATTAGTTTCATTCCCTTGCAAGGCAGCAGTTAACCAGAGAGATGCCAAGAACTGAGAACAAAAAAACCTATCGCTTTGCCAATGAATTCTCTTACAATACAAACAAAAAACACATGAAAAGAGGCTCTTCCTTTGAAAGAAATACCTGATTCCTAGATAGCACTAGGCCTGTTAACAAAAGTTTTTCCTCTGAACATGAACAGACACTGGAAAATGGCATCGGCCTCTTACTTCAGTCTGAACACAGATTTATGAGCTGGTTCTTCCAAGAGCTCACTTGCTTCAGCATCTGGATGCTTGGCAATGATCCTTTCCGAAGGGGTCCTGCAATTTGTCAAGGGCTTTTGTTGCTGACTTGTGCAATTCGCTGATTATATCTGCAAATCGCAACTTAATCTGATCAAGAGGATGGGTTTCATAGGACACGCTCTGGTGCAAACCAAGGCAGCCTTTGAAGTAATTCAGCGAACAAAAAAAAGGAAAATGAAAAAAAAATCATATCAATCAGATTCTAAAAAAATGAAACCTGTCTTAAAAGTTGAAATACTGCTTATCAGAATTAATTCAGTTCCCTGAGGAAATAACAGAACGCTGTACCTGGAACATAGGTAGTCAGAACTACCACTGGGTAAGACCAAGGGTGTTGTTACGTTTTTCCCTCTAGAGTCCTTGCAGTGAAATTATCGTTTGAATCTTCCTGCTGGGAGAGAACAGCCCACCTGAAATGTCACACAGGAAAGCACAGAGAAAGAACGAAGCCTTCCCCCATACTTTTTTCTAGCCTTTACAGTTCTTTGGCTGCCTAGAGCACAGCACTGAATGGTAACAAGTGGTTCCTTAACTTGCTTTCAGGCCACCCCTTTTGGCTGGGGTTCCGCTGGGCAAAACCAGGAGGTCATCAGCAAGAGAGAGGAGTGGACATTTGACAGACCTGGACGCTTTTCAACTCCTCAGACAGACAGGGACTCGCTACCAGTGCTTGGAGCCCATTTTCTCCCTATTCCCTCTTTTTCCTGTCTCCCGGTCTTGCCACAGAAATGGCAATGCTCCCAGGACCATGAATCCTGTCAGTAACAGGGCCCAACAACAAGCGAAAGGCTCAGTGGTGAGGGTAGAAGCTTTCTCTTTCTCTGCAGCCAAGGAGAATGATTTGTTTCTCCTTCCCTTTGTTAGTCACATCAAGTCTGCATCTGCCCTGAGCTGGAAAACAGTCAAGAGTTGTTCCAAGTGTTATTTCTCACTTTCATCACTCAATACCAGTCAGATTCTGTACTTCAGGAAGCTAAAATACTGTTCCTAAAAAGAAAAGCAGCATCACACATTGCCTTCAAAAATAAGTTTACACCAACTCTCCTAAAAAATTAAGATTAAAAAAAATCTTTTCTTTCTTTGGAAGATAAAACTGTTGTGCTTCTTCCCAGTATTTTTTATTCCAAAATTTTACAAAAGTTCCAAATATTTTTATTCTGTTTTCAGTAAAACTGTATTTTTTAATTAGCAGAAACTCCCTGTAAGTGAAACAGGCTGTCAGTACTGAATATGAAGAGCGGATCCACCATCTGGACAACAGACCCCGTATCCACAGAAAACAGAAGAAAATAATCTTGTGCAAGTACTTTTATTTCACAGAATGTAACTAGACAGAGGCAGGTCTGATGTTGAAAATTCAGGTGCTGTTCCACTGTGCACTGGGCTTTTAACTGGTATCCATACAAGGGCCCTGGACTACACGCTGAAGCGAGAGCTTTTGCAGAGGTTTTGCAGAGGTGCGCACAACGCTCACGGCTCACTGAGCCTGGCCCTTGCTCCTTCACAGGAAACTGCTTTGATGGCACTAATGTGCTTCACCTAATTGGATCTCCAGTCCAAAGAAGTCAGGTCAGGCAATACTTGGAATGGGATTTGTGAGATTCATTCTCCAGCACGTTTTCTACCGTAACTCATTTTCAGCTCTTTGAAACTATACTGGGTAGGACCAAGTCAGATGTGGTGCTGACTGGGAAGACCATTCTAGCTGCCACAGGATGTGCTTACAAGAGCACAGATATTCTTTTATCAGAATCAAAGCTGGATCAAAACTATGACATGGAGCTAGAATGTATTGTGCTATCCAAGATGCCGTAGCTCAGACAAGATGTAAAGGCAAGGTCTGTCTTGTTTTCATTTGTTATGGCCTTTAGCAGTACCTGTATGAACTCCGGTTAAGCCTGCTCAAACTCTGTCACAGCTAATCAGATGATGTTTATTAATGTGTCTGTCACAGCAGAAGAAAGACAGGATGTAACAATAATAAACGCAAAGGTAGGAGGGTGCAGAGGCTGCTGGACTGAGACACATCCCGGGGGTCTAGCTGTCCCAGCTGCCGTAAAACATTCCTTCCTTCAATCCTCAACCGTATTAGATGGGGAAGAAGACACAGAAAAAGCCAGGATGGGAGACTGTCTAAAATACAGATCAGAACTAGGTCCTAATTAGGGGAACTATTTCTCCCTTCCTACAGTGCAATAAAAGCAACCATTCTCTGGATACATACTGCCAGGTCATTCCAAACTCCTTTGGGAACAACCCTCTGCTCTCGCAGAGGCAGAGATGTTTGCGCTTTCCTCTCTTCCCAGACTTCAAGAAAGCCTCAGAGCAAATACTTTTTTTTTTTTTAAATTTTTTTTTTTTTTAGAACTGATCACTATCAGGCTTCAGATCAGAGCTGATGGATAGATACTTTTAAGACTTTCTTGGGAAACCAGGTGGAAAATGTCACTAAGCATAACATCATCTCTACTACAGATGCAGGAACTGACCCAGCACAGGGGAAAGGTAGTTCAGTGAGACATACCTGGAAGGAGAATGTAACTTAGATTTTTCATTTGGCCACTGGGCAGAGGGGAGCCAAGGTCAGTAATTCCTCAGATCAGAATTTCATTATCAGACTAAAGCCCTCTACTGCGATTATGAACTGTTGTGAAAGTCTGAATATCTGAATTCAGGATAAAAGGACTTACAGAGTTTCCAGATGAGATTTTCTGCCATGTTGAGTCACAGAGAAAACAGGACACTTCCCTTGTTTAATTCTGGGCAATGAGATGGGCTGTGCGCTGCTTTCAGTGAAACTGCTCACCCCATCTGTTTGCTGCTTTATCTCTAAAGTGTGTTTGCCTAGTTTCCAGCCTTTCCCATTCTCTCAGCCCTTACTTTGAGTATACAGCTCCTCATGGTCTCCTGCTGATGACAACAGCCCTGAAGAAAGCAGCGGGCAAAGATCAAGCCTGTCCTGAAAAATCTATCAAAGACAAGTTAATGCATAAAGAAACAACAAACTTCTTTTCTATCTTGTGGTTTTCTTAGAAATAAGAGATTTATTGAAGCCAGCGGGACTTCAAGAAAGTCACTAAAAAAAATTCCTCAAGAAATCACTGCCTTGGGACTATCTACTTTTTCTCTGATGAAAAACTCCAAATACTATCTGAGAACATCCATAAATCATTCAACATTAGGAGGTGGGCAGAACCAGTGGATACAAAAACTTTGGGAAGAGCCATGTCCTTACTGAGGGGTGAATACTCACTGACAAATAGAATTAATTTTCTTAAGCCCATCAGCATCCAAACAAAGGCACAATCTATGTGCAACCAAGAGGTCTCATTAGCTAGAGGCTTCAGATGATTTTTGTTTTCAAAGAGAAACAGTAAAAACCAAAACATTAACATATCCTCTGCTCCTCCTCCCACGTAACATCACTGTATTACACTGGCAGACTGTGTGGATTGTGCTCTGCAAGAATAGAAACAGATCTCTGTGGACAGCAAAGGACAAGCAAGTTTGTGTATTTCGGGAAGAGGTGCTTTGATCAGAGCACAAAGCTGTTGCCTGTCTGGACCTTTGGTAAAGATTAATAGCAGTTCTCTGGGTAGTCACACTGAGCTTGGTCCCTGTGTTTAATTGCAGAGTCCAAATTCTTGTGTTGAAGTGCTTATAAACCCTTTGTTCCTTCTCCACCTGACTGCTCTTTCTGACAGCTGTGTCTGCCCAGGCCTCTGCTCATCACTTCTTTGCACTTGAGGCAACCAGCTATTATTTCTCCTGAGGCTCTTCACGGGACAGGGCAGTTCTGCTGCTCTTGGAACTGATGCCCAGGAGCTGCCGAGGCATATAATGGCAGGAAAAGTCCCTTTCACCACCTGGGTGCTCTACACCTTTGCATGATGCTGGCACTGCACTGTCTGACCAGCAACCTCAAAACCGTCCTGTTATAGGAAAACAGAAAACATGATCTTAAAGGAAACGATCACGTAACATCCATAGCAGGGGCTAATCCCTCCTCAGATCTCCCAGCATGAACCTCTCATTGCTCATTTCTTTAAACTTTTTTTTTTTTAAATTTAAAAAACACATAAAATCACCTATCATTCAGGAGTTTCACTGGTTTTTTAAAGTTTAATCCTTTCTCTTGTCTCTACCACTCCTTTCTCCCTCCCCACCTCTAAGCAGTACCGTATTAGCAGATCTTCAGAAGTTTCTGGGTTGTCTGGTCGCTTCTTGTATTTTAGCCACCTCAGGTGAGAAACCAGACAAACCATTTTTCATTCCCTATATACAGTCTGTTTCACCATAGCATCCTCAGGTTTTAACAGCTTTAATTTACCTGCCTTTCACAGAAGCAAATGAGTCTTTATATATTTTACATGCATTATTCTTGAGAATCATACAATCACTAAAAATTTGCAAGTCTTAATGCTTTAACTAGCAAAGCTGAACAAATACCAAATCCAAAGGCATAATTTTTTCCAGAATATCTTGAACTTTTCAGTGTTGACTTTTTTGTTGTTGTTGTTAGACCTTTTTTTTTTTAATTTTCAGAAAAAACCCCAACCTTCTGTTTAAGTGTAAATTAATTGGCAGGAATCCTTTCAACACTCTCCAACTCTTCATGTAGCCCTCAGCTGGTAATGTATGTTCTACATCCTTTGGACTTCTACACTACCTTTCATCTGAAAAATCTCAAAGTGCTCTGCAAAGGGCTAATTAATAAGTTCCAGCATAGCTCTCAGCGAGGCAGGTAAACTCAACAAGTAAAAGTGCCAAGATTCTTGCAAGAATCAATACAGATATTTTTTAACTTGTGCAATTGTTAAATCCACAAGAGTTTTCGTTCTCTTTAGTTTAACGTAGTACACTTGACCTTGCCCTGTGGAATGCAGCACAAGGGCAGCCTGTCTCAACACACAGGTCTTTGCAGCTATTTTAGTCTCCGTTTGAAATGTCTGCATCAAACTATGTATTGAGTGATTCCCAAGGAGCCAGACACTTTATGAACAAGCACACAAAAAATGTTTCTCTCAAGCCAAACAAAAATTTGTAGCTATCTGAAAAATATGAAGATTGGCCCTAGCAGAATTGCCCGGACTTCTCCAGAACTTCCAGCCAAGAGCTTCACACACTCTTTTATTCATGAGGCTTTTCCCTACCACATAGTAGTTTCTCTCATGTAGTACTAGATGTACAAAACTCAAAATACCAAGAGAAAAGACTTACATGCTTTGTTCAAATACTATTGGCATTTGAATTTGATCAGTAAGGTGATGATCAAACAGAGATGTCTACTATTGACTAGTCACTCAAAATCCCCCTCAGCACATGTCAAATCAGAGTAAAGCTATTTATTATTCAAAATCTCAATACAAACACCATTGCTTCAAGTGTCAGGAAGAAGATGAACAGGCACGAGCAAGCAAACATCTGATATCTGCGCATTAGAAGTGTATATCCCAGAGACTTCTCTCCCTCCTCCTTATCCTGTTTGGACATTTATCTAAACCTGTAGTTACCATTCCAGTTCTGGTACAAGTTCACCCCTTTGGGTGGCATTCCCAGAGGAGGATCTAAGTTATCCAGCCTCTTCTTCGTAGAGATATTCCCCAGAAGCAAAGTTGCCCATGACCAAAGCACATGGGCCCATTCTACAACCAAGATATAAAGGTTCCATCTCCCACCACAGGCATATCTCTTCCCCATTTCACAACCCAAAGACATGAGATGGGCCCCTTCCATACAATCCTACACTTGGCACAGAATCCCTTTTACATGACCCTGTGCATAGCCCGTCTTTTTCTCCAAAAGGCAAACTGGACAGCTTAGTTAAGTGCACATCTCTAAAACAGGAGGCCTCAGCTTACAGCTGCTAAAACCCATGAGTAAGTGTACGGCAGTGAGTGCGTGCCACGTGGCAGCAGAGATGAAGCAAAGCGCAATAATCTCTTTCATCAGGAAGACTTCCAGTCAGCATCCCAACACTACTTCCACCATCCTCAGATCTAAATGAGTCAGCTCTGTGTCCTGACCCAGTCCCCTTCACACCTCTAGAGTCTTTACAGAATCAAACCTGGCACTGCTAGGTTAGCGGATGGACTTCATGATCCTAGAGGTCTTTTCCAACCTAAACGATTCTATGAATCTCACTTCCACTGCACCCTTTGTACTGGTTGCAGTTTATGTGTTCTCACCGAAATCAGTTCATCAGAGCCCTCACTGGTTTAGGCCAAACAGAGAGTGACAGCTCCGAGTTTGTTGAGGAAGCAGGGTTGTCATCTCCGAGCAGTTTGGCTTGCTGACAATGCCATAGGCTAGAAGACGCTCTTGTCACTTTGAATTATCATCACCCATGGCTCCACAGATGCAGAAGGTATTCACAAGAGATGACCCTTAAAGTCCTGCTGAGGCAGGAGACACTTCTCCAGCTGTTGAACACATAAAGTCACTTCTGAGAAGCGACACGGCAAAGTGAAAAACAGCTTCACATATGCATGCCAAGTCCCCCCCACACCCTCCTGTGTCCTCAGACATGAAGAGGAATTGCAGCTACTCATGCTCTGACTGAACCTGCCTCGCTGCTTGCTGCTTCCGCTTTAGGAATGCAGATCCTGCCCCTGAAGGTTAGTTATAATTCACATTAATGTCTCCATCCTGGAGGGACTGCAAATGAGGAACACATGCTATACCCATTGTTTAAAGAATAGCTGTTGTGTTTATAGCTTGATCCAATGCTCTTACACGTGGCTTGAAAATCACACACTGTGTAATCCACTCCTGAGTATCTCAGTCCATAGGTAGGTGAGAACCAGTGTCTGTTTTCTGGGACCCTACAGCCAGAACAGCAGAGATGGGTTTTAAAAGTAAACCTCCTGAACAGGTGGGATTCTTATCCTGAAGTTTAAACTTTCCACATTTATTTTAATCCCAGTGCAGGAAAAGTTCTATGTAAATATTCTAAGTTATGCTTGGGTTGTTTCCTCCTACGCAGAGAACGCAGACACCCCATGATAAAGCAAAAGCATGTCCTCACAATTCCCCAAAGAAGTTGATCGATGTCAATGCCATGTCACGAAACACAGAATTGCCATTTTTCTTATGGAAAAATATTCCGACAGACTTCTTTTGGCACATCTTTTTTAATACCTCTGGTTCTGCTAAGCAACCTGGGAAAAGTGAACTTCGCTGTCTCTGGACCTGCAACGTCTTCCCTGAAGGAGCAGTTCTGTTGAAACTAATAGAACCCAACCCATTTCGCAGTCTACGCAACTGGAAGCAAAGAGGGTGCCTTAATTTAGAAGCACCTGAACATTTATCAGAGGACTAGAACCTTTCGCAGGATGTAACAAGACCTGCAATTTTATATTTTAATTTTGCCACCTTCTCCTTAATTATACATCCATATAAGGCTAGAAGAACTACTGGATTTAGAAGGGCCTATTCCCACTAACTCTGAAAACAGCATTGTTCTGCAGCAGACGGCTTGCTGCTGGCCTTTGAAGTGCCATAAGCTGAATCCCTTTCCCATTTTAAAGTCAAGCATGAAACCATTTCACAAGCAACATAAGCCTGATTCCCTATGGGCAGGAGTCCTACAAGGGGAGGCTTCTGGCAATCACACAACACACCTTCATGCAAGTTTTTAGCCCTTAAGAATCCTCTTATGACTCACAACCAAATTCATGTCATCTCCTCAGTTGAAACCCTTATTCGATCTCTTGCCTTCATCTAGATTCTGAGTTCACAAAATTCATAGGAACTTTATTATCTTCGAGCCCTCTAATTCCACACCAAATTCACCTGAACTTGACCGACGGGTTCAAAACACACTAAAAGAAAGACAGACTTGTGCACAGGCAGTCCAAAGACATCAGGTTCATTTTCTTAGAAAACTAGGCTAAAGAATCCAGAAAAAGAGTCTTATGAAGTTCAGAATTCCTATTTCACCAGAAATTAACATTTGACAATTCATTTTCAAGATATACTTCATTAAACAGAAATTCCGCAAGATATCAGCTTTCTAAAAATACTCCCTAGATTCAGGAAAGGAATCACATTCCAATTTATATTAGTTTTATTACTTCCACATAGTTTCATGAAACACGCTGCTCCCACTGGCATAGATAATATGACATCATACAAGAGTTAATGTAGTCTGATTTTTAGATTTTTGTCACATCATTAAGTGCTGCTGCTATTCAGCACTGATTGAAATGTCTCATTTCTTTCTAAATGAAAATGTCTGCAGCTTGGTGTAATCAAACAGGCTGACACTTCACGGTATAAACAGGAGATATTTGGATGTAGAAAAGATGAGATTTTCAATCAGTGCTAAGTAACTGCTACGCTTATCATAAGTATTATACATGTTTTAAATAGGATCGCATATCATTAATAGTAGCGTCTGTTAAGCTCTACTATTGACAAACAACAAAATACAAAACAATATAAACAGGAAAAAAGCACAATATAAATGCTGGAAAAGTGAAACAATGTCAGAATGCTTACAAAAGCATAGACATTTATTCAATATTTTCTTATAGGAATTTTTCATTCTAATCAAATTAGACTCTTATATTGGGAAAAAGCACTCAGCTAGCTACAGCTGCATGAAACGATGCTGTGCTCTGAACTGGGTAACAGCTTCAGACAAACTGGTCAGCTACTTGACCTCATTTCTTCCTCACTTGCGGGAAATCGCCAAACCAGTCGAGAGCTTAGGCTCAGCTGCCTATAGAGGAAGCTGACAGAAACAAAAGATCAAGGAGATAATTGAAGCAGACATGTAAAATAGGAACCCCTCCAGAGAAGGTAACCATCAGGTAACACCTTTAAGTCAATGCCAGTTCATTAGTCAAGACCTGCTCCACTATTAAAGAAACTACTCCAGCGTCAGGTTCATTTGCACCCAATGCATGTAAGGAGCCTTACAAGGAAACCTGCAAAGAATCCAGAGAAACAAAAGCTCTGTAAATAAATACAGGTTCACCTAGGCCCATTCTCACAGTTCCTGAAGCTGTCACAGCAAGCACTGACGCGTTGTGCCTTCTGCTGGAAGAAGACTACTGCAGCACCAGACATTCCTTCAACTTCTAACCTTTCGCAGCTCTCCTTAACGCTCTCCTCGAACAGCCCTGACCTTCTGTATTTCAGGGATCTGAAAGTCAGCACTGTTACCAGAGGTGCAGTTCCCGTTCATTTACTTCCCCCACACACCGAAGAAAATCCTTTCCCAAAAACATCTCTGTCAACGAGCTGTGTCCCCAACTCCTAATACAGATCCCTAGGGTCTCAGAACAGCAGCCAGCAAGAGGGGTATTTTGTTCAGAGAACAAGCAGGTTTTGAAGGGAGATAGAGACGTTTACAGGCACCTTAATCACTTGCAGCATGGAGAGCAGTCAACACAAAGGCAGCTCTAGGCCACTCAAAAGGCAAGGGAACTGTTGGTCACCCAAAAGGGACAGCAGCATCTTTGGCATACACACGAGCCCGAGAAGAACAAGACATGCACAGCAGAAGCCTTCTTATATGGTTGAAGAACATGTTGATGGAGGTCCTGTATCACTCGGAAGAAAAAGTCTATGCATGGGGTGGAGGTTCTGGGTCAAATATTCGAGGAAGAGTAAAGAGCAGGTCTGGTGCTCGGTGAGAAAAGTTTGTTCTGGAAAAACACAGCTGGCTGAGAGGAATCAGAATGACCAGGCAAACAAGAACCAAACATAGCTGAGCAACCCGCAGGTCTCCTGCCTTAGTGCAGAGTCACTATGGAAACCAGGGGGCTAGGCTTGCCGATGGAGAACGAAGGGTGCTAAATCCCTCAAGGCTTCCCCTCTGTGTCTCAGCACACCAGTCATATCTGTGCACTGTCCAGCACAGATGTCACCGGGAAGCAGGGATCTATGGGTGAAGACAAGACACGAACTTTGCCTATGAACGCTCCACAGACTGGTCTTTCAGGCGGGCATAGATGGATCTTGCTTCTGTTGCCTCCTGCAGTAAAAGAGCAGCTTGTCCTGGGCCCTTGCAACAAAAGCCGGCATTGCATGACTGGGCCTTCCGACGGGACCGGCGATAAGCGTGCTGCTACCGGGTCCTCTCTCCCCGTGACAAAAGGCTTTCTCAAATATTAGCCCTTCATATATCCCAAAGAAGAAAAAGCAGCTTCACCTCTGCGTACTCCAGAAGATAATATCAACTTAATGCAGTAAAGAGAGGAGAACAATTAATGGTGATTTTTATAACAGCAAAGCACTGTTCCCATATGAAACAAAACTCTGGACTTGATGCTCTCAGAGGTCTTTTCCAGCCCCCAAAATTCTGTTATTCTGTGAAAAGCGAAACTTTTCAGTACTTTAGAAATAAAAAAGAAATAGTAACTACAATTTGGTGAAATGAAAAGTTCAGATTTTGCATGGTTTCTTCATTTAAAACAGGACAGCTTACAAACTTGAAAATTTTCCCTCTACTTTAGCATCTCTTTAAATAAGAATTTAGAAAGATTAAACTCGGAAGTTTTAGAACAAAAATGCAAGTTAAAATATCAAAACATTTGGATTAAGGATATTACTGTTCCGTATTTCAATTTACAAGTGTATATTCACTCCTCCTCTCCAAACATATTTCAAGTGAAAAGCAAAAAGCTGTCCCATAAAAGAGTAAGTTTACATCAGTGAAAAGAGATTGCCATTTATCACTGTTAGCAAAATCAGCATCTTTGCCTTAAGTGATTCACACTCATGAGTTCGCAGTTTCTGACTGAAGATTCCAAACCGCTTTACGCACAGTTTGTGATGTAGAGCTTTGCTGCCATTGAGACGGGGCGCAGAGAACGTGGGAAGGCTGCGATGCAATGAGTCTCTCTCGGAATTGCTTTTTAAAGGCTGAAGAGTAACATATACTCTGCCTGTGGAGTTACAAGTAGTCTGTTTAAATGTACCTCACAGTGAGAGCACACATTATCCATGATAAATATGGAACAGCGAGGAACTCGCTAGAAGAGAGGCTTCTTTAGGGATGCAAAGCTCACCATCATTTGCTTCACCAATAATGCACCTACTGTGTATCTAATTGGAGTAAGAGGTTTAATGTATTTCTGACTGGCGAATTAGGTATTTCATAAAAGTAAGTGCAAGCTGAACTCTCAACAGTGGCAGGTTCAAAATGGCACAAAATGTTTAACAAAGAACCTGTTTATTGTGAAACATGGCGATGGGGAGTGAAATCCTTGTCAATGATGAGGTAATCTAGTTAGAAGAGCTGCTCCCTGACTCCTGTAACAGAATCACAGAATTGTTGAGGCTGGAAAAGATCTCTGAGATCATTAAGTCCAGCCTATGACTCAACACCACCACAATGGCTAGACCACAGCACCAAGTGCCACATTCCAGCTCCTTAAACACCTCCAGGGATGGTGACAAGCCAGACTCATGGATTCTCCCTGTTGAGCTCATGGGAATATCTTTGGTTGAACACAACAGATTGACATAATTCAAATCACCATCGTAAAGGCAAAGAGGCAGAGATTTTGACTGAAAATACTGCTATAGGCGAGAGAAGAGTTCACCGAGAGCTAGAGAAAATAAAAAGTATTTACTCAGTCAAAAATTCAGGCACTGAAAATTTGTATAAATCCCACAACTGGGGTACAACATGGTCTGCAGATGCATGAAACAGAAACAGAATTTCAAGCTTGTTTCAAATGTCATGGTCTGAAGGAGTCCAGCAGAGATTTGTATTACCTTCCTGAAAGAGTTACTGCTTATGGGAGATTGTTCAAAAGCCAGGGGCCCCAGTTTTCAGAAACTGGACATTTTCTTCTCACTGTTTTAAAATCCCTAAATGCACAGATTGCAAGATAAACCACTAAAGCCCATA
>NW_009732159.1:0-4900 GCF_000703405.1 Apaloderma vittatum | reverse complement strand
TCCCCTACATAAGCAACCAATCTCAACAGGAAATAACAATTCAAACCACAAACCTCATAGGTAACAGCTGGCAAGGAAACACATTCCAAGTTCTTTCAAAGCAAGTCAGACTTCAGGGCAAAAAGGAATCATAAGGAACAAGAGATTTGATTTTCTGCATAAGGCAAGTCATTGGCTTTGCCTGAATTCTTTTGTATTTCAACTGGAAAATATCTTTCTGGGGAAAAGCGAGCTATTTTTTCCTTACAATTTGCTAGTAGTGGAGAATCCAACACTGCCCTTCGTAAATTTTTCCAAAGCTTGATTAACCTTCTGTTAAACATTTATGATTAGACTAAATTTGTCTGGCTTAGCTTCCACACGCTTAGTCTCCTTATGACTTTGCCAGGTAGGCTGAGTAGTCCGTGAAAGTTTTATGCCCCCACACTTAAGCTTAAACATTTAAAGTCTGAGTATTAGAGCCCCGGCTCCTCTGTTCCACTTCTTCCTGGATTTCTGGCCTTGCATGAACGAGACCTGATTTCCAAGGCTTTCAACATCCCATTTTGCAAGAGGTGTTTTGTTTTATTTCTTTTCAGCCAAGCTTTATCTCTTATTTTTAAATTATATCCTAAAGTCAGAAATGTTATTTCAGATCTCAGACAAAATTCTTGAAAAGAACTCTAAACATTTAAAACCAAAATGAAACTGGAAAAAATAGGAAGAAGAGGAAAGGAACCACAGAAGAAGGTGACACATTGACTTTGAAACACAATAAATTTATAGTGCATATAATGTTAGCATATTGCCCATCAGCTACTTTTATGATCAATTAATTGTGATTACAAGGTATATATTAAGTGGTCTGTAGGAGGTTCATGCAGAAATTTCTTTTGCAGCACAGAATCTCAGAAGGATGCTTTGAAAACGCATCCTCTTAAATGTCTCAGACTCTGCTTCTGATTTAACAAGAACCTAATTGCCTGATTATTGATTATCTCTTTGAAGTACAGTAATCATGATATTGCAGCAAATTTGCCATCTGCCTGTCTTGTTAACAACCCATCTATTTTCACCACAAGCTGCCTTACCAAATGAAAACACATATGGTTTCATCGCAGCGCACGTCCTTAAAAGGGCTGCAAACACAGATGGCTTTGGATGGGAACACAATGGGGTGACAGCTCGAGTTTGCCGCTCCTCTGGAACTGCTGTGATCATCTGCCTGACATCAGTGGGGCTCTGTCCTCCCCTTGTGGTGCCTGGGCTGCCTACAGAGGTTGGTAGGCTTCCAGATTTGGTCACCAAGAATAGGGAATTGTGGCTTCAACTGTCACTCTCAAAGATCACACAAATGCCCAGAGCCCCCTTTTGAACCAAGAAATTAGCTCAGAAATATTAGGCAGAATCCAGGCCTACCAGCTAGTTCAGATCTGTGAAAGTGAATTTCTTTTGGTACCCTAGCTACATTCAGAGCCATGACCTCCCTAGGATGACTGTCTTTGGCATGCAAGCAATCACCCTAGTTTGTCAGGAATTATTTCAATAGAAAGTGCGTATTTCCAGTATATCTTATTCCTACATCACAGCAGCCCCTCCAGTGTAAAAGGCATTTGTATCAACACAGTCACCTTCATGCTGAGGCTCGGATTTCTCACAGTTAAGGTTAGATGCCTGTGGTATAGCCAGCCATGCTGGAGTCCAGCAGTTCCTGGACACAACTTACCTCAAGTGATCTATATGCAAAGCAGAAGGAAATGGAAATACCTCTTAACTAGCAGAGTGGTTTCCCAACACCACCAGCAGAGCCAGGACTGCCTATTTTAGGCCTTCAGGAGTCTCCTCAAGACGGCATTTTGGGAGGGGTGGGAGAGCTTTAATTTTCACCCAAAACATCTCTCCTATTAGGGAAGGATTACCTTGCATCTCCATTTTCATTCTAGGTCCACTACAAAGCTTACTCACAAGGAATCTGTTCAAAACACTGGTTTTTTCAACTCTCCGTGCTCTCTGCAGCTTTCCAAGAAGAAAGCGCTTGGAAGGATTAGTTCCACCACTGGCTTATTGTTCAGTACTAAGTGGTTCCAAAACGTGTGGAAGAGGGAGATTAGCTTGCTCTGAGACTGAGCACTCTACTGGGAATTGCAGCCCCCAATCCTACATGATGCACAGAAGCAAGTCAGATGCCAAAATTAGGATTTTGTTTTTATTGCAGTTTTAGCCAAATGTTAAATAAAACCTAGTAAACTTAACAGCTCTGAAATGCAAGCTGCCAGGAAAGTAGTATGTAGACACAGAAACTAGGGGTCAGTGAAGTTAGCAGGGCTTATTACAACCCTCTGCAGAGCACGAGCTAAATGACAGCAATTTCCCTATAATCAGAGCACAACTTTAGGAGAAAAGATTACCTAAAGTAATGCCTGTAACATGGTGTTTTCCAAAGCAGACATCAAACCTGTCCACAAGATAATGCAGTTGTGATGCTGTTTTTCATGGGAGTCCTAAAGATTTGCAGCTGAACATCAGGCTATCCCTGCTCTAGATAAAATTTCTAACCCAAGTACACTGTTCACTAGGCTCATTAAATCAGCTCGACTACATTCCAGTAAATTTTTTTTCCTTATCTTTTTCCAAAGAAAAAAGGCACCCTTTAATGCACTTTAGAGACCCCCAGCTGGATTCTTGCTCTACCACTAGTAAAAGGAATTCGGAGCTTATGACAATAATATATTGGTGTTGGCCACATCAGGAGAGATTAGAAACCTTCCCAGAATACGTACTTTTTAGATAGCATTTTGGAAACATCTGACTCTCCACTGACCACACATGAATAAGGGATACACTATTTTAGCCCTCTGAGTGTAACTAATCTGACAGAGCCCTCAGGCACTCAGGATCTTAAGTCACTTATCAAAGGTCACACAGGAACTTTTCTGACACACACTGCAACCAAATCACCAAGCTCATCAGGAAAATTGTGTCCTGAGTTTGCTTTCAACAAATCTTCTTCACACCCCTTGGTTATGCAGCTTGCCCACCAGGTAGTTTCTACCAGTACTTATGGTTATAGCCGAAAATGAAGTTGTCATACTTCAAACAGACTTTCACTGTCTGAATAGATTTGCTGAAGCAGTTGTGATGTTTGGAAAAGTCTCATAAATGTTCAACGTAACGGCCTCTTCAAACAACAATTTCTCAAGCCTCAAACTGAATCTCCAATATAGCCTATATGCAGGCAAGAATTGGCAAAGCACAATTCCCCAACAAAGTGCTCCACACCCAAGAGGGTTCCCTGACTCCCCCCTCCTCCACCTTTTCAGTCACTCCACACACCAAATACTAACCAGTAATCCAGCTGTCCTCCTCAGTCAGCTTCGAGCCCTTGCATGAATAGCCAGTAGCTGGATAAAGCCCGCAGCTTTAACTGCTCCTGAGGTGCCTTCTGCAGCTGGTAGCCTTCAAAATTAAGTTTCCTGCTCTTTATATGAAATGATGCACCCTGAATCAGACTTAAAACACCTGCATATTGCACTGCTTAGCCTTCAGAGAGATGTGTCGAGTAACAGCTGCCCTCTTAAATCATTGCTGAACACTTTAAATATACAGGAGATTGGCTCATGCATTTGGATTTTAGAAAATGTTGTGAAAAATGTCCATAATACAATCTGCCTTGTTAAACAGACACAGGTCTTCAGGTAAGAGAATCCAAAGACCCTGATTCCAGGAAGAGGCAGCATGGAGAACACAGGCCCAGTGCTCCAAGTGAGTCAGTCCAGCCTTATTTGAGCCTGCAAACAACTCCATGTGTGAGGAAGCCTCTTTTCTGCAGAGCTCTGTGTACCCAGGGCACATCTCCAGTGCAGACTGTAGTCAGGATATCCAAACAAACTTCACATTCATTTGCTCTAATTTTGTTCCAGTTACAGCACTTAATAGCTTTTTCTGGAGTCTTCTACTCGTTCACAACTAATCTGGAAGCTGCACTTTACCAGAGCTCCAGCCTGGGGCTTGCTCCTTCTTGGCCTGTTTCTTGAGGCTTTTATATTAAAACTGTCCCCAGTAAACTCCTGCAACACCAAGTCTCCAGCATGATTACACAGCCCACTTGAAAGAGAGAAACCCATACGGTCAGACCTTTGAACACATATCTGATCTAAACACATATCTCAGGTTCCCTACAATTTCTGGCTACCACACTATTAGCATATGAGTTCAGCATATTACAAAACAAGGCTGGATAAAGTTCATTACAACTTCTCATTAGCTCTGAGAGGGAGCTATATTGAAGGAAGTGGTGCCAGAGTACTTGAAACATTGGCACCTCCTTCCCACCTGGCCCCATCACCTGCTAGCAGCCAGCTGCTTCTGTGCACAGGTGGCAGCAGAGCTGCACGTTGGCTTCTGCTCGGAGGTCTCAGGTGGAGAAGTTTCCAGCATTTGGTCAGGAACTCACAATGAGCACTGCGAGCTGCCTGTCCATTGTGAAGCTGGAAGGAAGTAAGAATCACGTTGTCCAGGGGAGATCATCCAGCGGCAGGAAGATGATGCTTGAGTGAAGGCAAAAGTCCATCTGGTTACACCAATTAGCTGAAAAAAACTCTTTTAATGGTGACAGGAGCCCCTCACAGGAGTCAGGCAAAGCTGAGAAGAACCTTCCAGAAACAAGTGTCTGACGATAGCATTTGCCAGTCTTCAAGTGACGTTTCACAACTCTAAGGCCAAAATTCAGCCTGAAGTTACATTTTCCCTCAACTCCACACTAAAAAAAGCCCAGAGAGAAACACCCAACAGAAGGATTTAACACGAGCAACCCTTGTGTGTTCTCCCCGAGGGCAGCAACACCGACAACGCTGGGGAGCCTCGCGGCCGGACTTGCGGATTCTCGAGGGCTGAGACAGCCAGGCCGGGCGCTGGGAGCGGC
>NW_009732158.1:14702-15398 GCF_000703405.1 Apaloderma vittatum | reverse complement strand
AAGGTGATGGAATATCTTATCCTTGATGCTGGCTCTGGGCCAAGGATAAGAAGGTTACTAGGAGCAGTCAGCATGGTTTTGACAAGGGGAAGTCGTGTTTGATCAACCTGATAGCCTTTTATGAGGACATAAGCAGGTGGATAGATGGTGGCCATGCAGTGGATGTGGTCTAGCTGGATATCAGCAAGGCGTTTGACACCGTCTCCCACAGCACCCTCATAAGTAAACTGAGGAAGTGTGGTCTGGATGACCAAATAGTGAGGTGGGTTGAAGGAGAGAAGTCAGAGAGTTGTAGTCAATGGGGCAGAGTCCAGTTGGAGGCCTGTGTCTGGTGGGATCCCTCAGGGGTCAGTGCTGGGACCAGTGCTTTTCAGTATATTAGTCAATGACCTCGATGTGGGGTTAGAGAGCATTCTCAGCAAGTTTGCTGATGACACAAAACTAAGAGGAGTGGGTGACACACCAGCAGGCTGTGCAGCCATTCAGAGAGACCCAGACAGGCTGGAGGGCTGGGCAGGGGGAGATCTTATGAAGTTCAACAAGGCTAAGTGTAGAGTTTTGCACTTGGGAAAGAACAACCCCATGTGCCAGTATAGGTTGGGGACTGACCTGCTGGAGAGAAGTGTAGGGGAAAGGGACCTGAGGGTTCTAGTGGACAGCAGGATGCCCATGAGCCAGCAATGTGCCCTCGTGGCC
>NW_009732158.1:0-14564 GCF_000703405.1 Apaloderma vittatum | reverse complement strand
GGGAACTGCTTGAGAGAGTCCAGCGCAGAGCCACAGAGATGATGAAGGGAGTGGAACATCTCCCTTATGAGGAAAGGCTGAAGGAGCTGGGTCTCTTTAGCTTGGAGGAGGCTGAGGGGTGACCTCATAAATGTTTATAAATACGTCAAGGGGGAGTGTCAGGAGGACGGAGCCAGGCTCTTTTCGGCAGCATCCAATGACAGGACAAGGAGTAATGGGCACAAGCTGGAACAAAGGAGGTTCCACAAAAACATTAGGAAAAACTTTTTCACTATGAGGGTAACAGAGAACTGGCACAGGCTGCCCAGGGAGGTTGTGGAGTCTCCTTCTCTGGAGACATTCAAAACCCACCTGGACGCGTTCCTGTGTGACCTACTGTAGGTGAGCCTGCTCTGGGAGGGGGGCTGGACTAGATGATCTTTTGAGGTCCCTTCCAACCCCTGACATTCTGTGACTCTGTGATTCTTCCATTTCACATTCAGTGGCAAACTGCTGTAGAACACTGAACTTTGGAATCCAGACGGTGTTCATGGAGCTTCATTTTGTGTTTATGGACTCTTCCTGGTGGAGGTTTATTCTGTTTTATAACTATAAAAAATATTTCTATAACAAGGTATGGAGTGACCAAATATCAGAAGTGGAGATTGAGGTAAAGTGTTCTGGCAAAATGCTAACAGTTTCTATATGTAGATTTTTTTTTTTTCCTGTGTGTGTGAGAACAGAGGAGGAAAAGGATAGAGATTTAAGACTTTCATTTATCTTGTTTTTCTGTTTAAGTTAGAGTTCTTGAAGAGTTCAGGTGTAATCACTGCCTTCTGTTGCAACAGGAGCCACCATCTGCTGAGGCATTCTGTAAGCAATATAACGTCTCTCAAGAGACAGTTTAGCATTCAATTCACAGAGAAGGATGACAGGGACTTGTAAACAAAAGAAGACAACTGAAGCAGTGAAGAATGTGCTGTGCTCTAAAGATTCAATATGTTTCTTTATAGCTGAAAAATCCTGTAATGCTATAAAAGCCTGGCAGAGCTCTCTGATGTATTAATTGTGGTGGGTTTTTTTTCAGTCAAACTTGCTATTTAAAGCCAAAAGCTAGTGCCAAAGCATTGTTTACCTTTTTTTTTTTCAACTGAAACCTTCAAGTTTGTATACGTCTGGCCCAAATTATGCAGCAAATAACAATCTTTTAATTGCAACTAAATAACAATCAAATAGGCAGGGTATGCTTATGAAAGAATAGGTATTGGCTGTCGTTGCACTTACATTTGGAATTAACAGTAAATTTCCTAGAGGACAAATGGCTGAAGTAAACACTTCTTTTATTTATATCTTCTTATAATATATTTCAAAACAGAGCAGGAGTGTGGTTGTGGTAGTGGTAAGATGAGATTGAATGGACACTATTCCCTGTTTTGAATTGAATCAAAGTACCAGAATTATGAAAGACAGATCTTTACAATATCTTTAAATATAAACCCTTATTGATCTTATATTTAAATGAAATGAATGCCAAACATAAGGTACTGCAAGTTTAGGGCATGTCTTTAGAGAGTTTTTTAGGCTCTCCTGGACAAGGGAGGGGGCTAGGTCTTCAGTGGAATTATCAAACACTTTAAAACCACAAAACCTTGCATAACCATTGTCCCATGTAAAGCAGACATTTATCATTCAAGAAACGTGAGAATCCTCCATTACATTGTGGCTCACCATAACCTTATGTGTCAGGAAGTTGATGTTGAGACTGTTGTCTGCCATAATTCTGTTGCAGTGTATGGGATATTAAGCAGTCCAAAATTTGCCTTCTTGAGTTAAAGATTAAGTGTTGAGTTAAAGTTAAGTGTTGGGGTTTATTTGCCACCAAGATAAACGAAGTCTAATCAGGGCAAGTTATACGTTGTATAGGTGGCTTTCAACTAAATTGAACACTCTAATCGTGACATAAACCACAAAATTTTGGCACGAACCCTTCAAAAATCTCAGCCTTAATTTCAAACGGAGCTATTTACCATGAGCACCTGAAGGTCCAAGGGGGCTATATGTTGGCCCTCTACTCATGGATGAAATTCTTTCACTAGGTGTTTATACTTTGTCAAACCTAAAACAGAAGAAGTACCTTGATTTCATTCACTCTGATAATTATGATTCAGATCAAGTCATCAATTATATTATATGAACTGCAGAATCATCTGCGCTGCAAAAAGTCTTGCCCAGTGCAAAGGAAACCATGGGTCCTCACTTTCAAAATGACAACAGTAGTGACTTTTACTAGAAGATTAAAAGATTAAATTAAAAACCATTATATAATGGACACAATTATTGGCTTAAAGTAAAGCTTCTAAAAAAGTGATAAGAAAACAGCATTTAAATACACCTTCCCTCAGAACTACTGAGTTCATTCAAAGATTAGTAGGTTTCTATCCATGCCTGAGGTCAATATTGATACATAATCTTAAGAAAAAAGGTGTTTTACTCTGCTAAGATCAATAAACAATCCTCTTGAAACTAGAGGACCACAGGTGGAGAGCAGAGTTTTTGAATGCAAATCACAGAAGAACAAGGTCAATGAAATCAAAGTGTTAGAGGAATTAAGACGTAGTGGCCCTCCTCTGATTTAATAATCCTTTCCAAGAGAGCTTCAGAAATTTTCTTCCCTCTTGGTACATGGGAATAGATGTTTAAAGCCATGTTGTGTTTTTTTCCTCCTGATACTCTCTTTGGTACATGAGTGCTTTTTGTAAGCCCTGGGAGCTCTGACTGGAAAAAACTATAAACCATTATAATGGTTTCATATTTAGAAATGAGCAATGAATGCAGGTCATCCCTCAGAAACTAATGGTTTCTGGAGAGCTGTTTGGCACTACCTGTAATGCCTACTGTCAGGATTATTTCCTTCCTCTAAGAATGGGCGACTAATTTGTGAAGGAGGCAGTAATCACTTGTCCAGATTTATTCTGGTGTACTTTTCCTCTCTAAAAATCATTTTGTGGTGGATAATAGCAAATAAAGATAATGGGATCTTTGTCTAGCTTTGCTAGACTTGCTTTTGGCCGACTTGGAAGAAAAGCAAAAAAGAAATCTTTGAATAATTGTAGAAAGGCTTATTTTGTAAGTCTCAGTCTCAGACTTCTAAAACCATGCATGAGTTGTTTAGCATTGCTTGGGATCAGTTCCTCTGTCACAAGTTAACCCTGTTAACTACTTACAGTCTCTTGGAGTCCTGGAGTGATTTGAAGTAAATTGGTTAAGACTAAAACGCCTTTAGGGACTTGTGTATTGCATCCTCTTAATCCCCTTCTTACTTGATTTAGAGATCATGCGTGCAGGGACCTGCTTGTTCTCTACCTAGAAATTGTCCTGTTGATGGGTTTAGGAATTATACTGATTTAAGGTTTTTAGGCTTGAGATTTAAAATGTTCATTCCACCCTGCTCTCATTAATCCAGCGATGTGTCTGGCCTGCCATATGGAATGACATCCTGGCATATCTTAAGCTGAATTTGCCTTTTGTTGGATTTTCCACTCTTGGTCTGTATAGTCAAAGCGTCTGCAGATTGCTGGTAAAATATCCTTTCCTTTTAGTCTCATGGCTCTTTTTTTCATAACTTGGAATCTTTTTACTGTTGAGGAATGACTTTGATACAAAAAAAAACATTTCAACAAAGAGTCTTACTCAGTATTATCTGAAAGTGTCACCCACAATTGTTTCAAATAACACCTTGGATAGCTGTTGCTTAAGGAGATTTGAGACCAATACTATTTTCCCTCAGCTTGTCTACTATGTGTATGTTGTTTTACTAGGAATCTCTGCAGCTTGAGGCATCTTCTCTTTCCTGAAGCTATTTAAGTGAAGGGGATTGACGGTTAATAATTTCATTTATGTCCTTTGTGTGGAAGAAAGAGACAGAATTAGGTTTCATCATTTAAATTAAAAGCTCTAAAATAATATTAAATTTAAAAAGGGCAAAAGAAAGCCTCAGCACAATCAGGGTTTCTTGACAGAGGTGATCTGCCTATGTCTGCTAAAGCACTCCCTGTCTTCCTACTCCCCATCATCTAAGTGATGTGTTTCTTGCTCATACTCCTAGGACTAAAATTAATAAAATGAGAACATTTCTGATGAGTTTATTAAGTAGTTCCTTTCAAACAAAGAGAGGCTGAAAATAAGTCTTAAGTGTTGCTTGTTAACACTAGCACTAAAGATTCATCTGTAATAACAGAGGCTACTTCCATGGTTGCACACATTTGTGCTGGCCTGAAAGTGGTATTTCGTGGAGCCAGCAAGCTTTAAGAAATCATATATTTCTTAAACTTGGGCATCAAGTGGGGCCAGAGAAAGCACCTTCTGATAAGAAAGGGATCAGACTACCAACAGCACACCTTGCTAGCACAGTCATATGTGTCTTTTAAGTCTCACTACTGGAGAACAAAAGTGCAAAACATCGAAGGTCCTTCTGGGACGAGATGTGACTTTTAGATATTTTAGGTATTTTTTCTTGACTTTGGCATGTGAAAAAATCTTATATATTAGAGAATGATCCTACCTATAATACTGTGTAATAACACACCATTAATGGTAGAAGTGCAGCACACAAAACAGAATAAGCGTTCCTGCAGCTATATCCATAGTAGTATCAGAACATGAGGTGGTGGCTGTAGCACTTTCAAATTTTCTCAACTGAGGGAATGGGAAGAAAACCCCTCTTGAGTCTTGGGGGTGCTGGATGTTTAAAGTTAATTACCACTTCTAAAAGACCCTTCTGTGTCTCTTCTGTTTCATTTATGTTTTTTAGCCTGTCTGTGAAGATGAATCCTCTCAGACTAAGCCCTTTTTATCAATCTTATTTCCTTAGTCTTAGTATTGAAAAATTGCAAATCTTACTATGAATTTTACCTTTTCCAACAGTTTTGCAACCAGAAGTCCAGAAATATGACTTTGCAGATAGAGAACAGAAATCCCTAGAGTACCAACAATTGGCAGTGCATGTTAGTTTCTCTATTACTTGATCAATGCTGTCACTAATGCAAATCTATTCCCACAATGCATGGAGTGTCATTAATTTTATGTTGTTTACGTACTCTTGCCATAAGGTTAAGCAATTCCTACTATTAAGCTAGATGAAATTGCATTACCTTAATGAAATGCACTTTACTGATAAAGAAGAATGTCACTTTCACAAGTGGAAGTGCTGTTAACAAATTTTTACAAGAGAATTCCCAAAATCATATCTTAATTGCTTGGACAGCTGTGTAGTTTACATAACGAGCAAACAATGCCAAGGTTTTTTATTTTCTTTGTCAGCTGTATTGGATGTTAGTATGCATGGTGGACCTTTTTTAGGCTTTTTATTACTTGATTGCAAATCATTCTTCATTGCTGCCCAAATTTATGGGAGGACATTGCTCCCTGAGGTGCCATATCCTTTCAGGTCTGTAACTGAACATGACTGATGGCTCCAGTGTAACAGTTGCTTATTACGGCGCTCACTGAGCTATGATTGCTCCAATACTTTATGTTGGCAGATGTGTTTCCCTTGAAACAGCATCTCTGAGACAGAGGTCATTGATCAAACCCCCCTCTGGCTGTTCCATTATGTGCAAATTATTGCTAAAAGCGAAGAGACTGAAAAGGGCGGAGGGAGGGGGGTATGTGTGTGTGCTTATGTGTGTGCATGCTGTCTTCTCACTGCAGAATTGAGGGAAAGGGAAATGTTAATGTAATGAAGCAAACAAAAATCTGTCTAAACTGGAAAAATGTTTTTATAATGTGATCGAAAGGAGGAGAGAGGAGGAAATTAAGATTATTTCACTGGGGAGAGAGTTGCATAATATGGTAGCATTTTCTTTCTAACTAAGCAATGCACAGTATTTTTATCTATGCCGTGTTTCTTACTTGTATTTTTAGTGCCGAAGTTAATGGGAAAGAAGTCATTCAGTACCTAAGACACTTTCATTAACACTTGTTAAATAAATGAGAGAACTTCTGTTTATTAAAGAGAGTCTTATCATACACTAGTGGACAACAATCCTGTGCATCAGATTCAAAATATCAGAACAGAAATAAGGTTGTTGAATTAAGCAAGAGACTGCCTTGACTATTTCCCAAAGAGTGCTTGAGACATCTGCTACCACAACTGCTCTTTAACAGAGTATAAAGGGTGTCTTGGTGCAGCATGAGTGGTGTTGCACGGAAAAAGAATGATACCAAGATTCCATTAACAACTTATACTACATCTATGAGATGTCAAAACTTTAGGAAACTTTAATATAACCTTTGACTATGAAGTTTTCTTGTCACTAATGGAGATATTTCTTTTCTTTTATTTTGTTTCTATATTTTGTCATTTGTAATAGACAACATCTCTAAGAAGTAAAACCATTGGATTCTCTCAGAGAAGGAACAACTTCACAAAAACATCAGGTCAGAAGGGACATTAAAAAGAAAAACCCTCTGAAAATCATTTTCTCCTTATTTTCTTTTTTCCCTAACACTCTGTCCAGAGAATAATAACTTGAAGCAAATTATAGACAAAATGGAACTTTACTTGGCTGTTGATTGAAATTAAAATACAGTGCTGAGTTAAACCTTCTGGTTTGCTTCTTTGCTGTTTGCTTCTTGAACTTATAGTTTCCCTGTTTGTTTTTTTTTTTCAAAACTGTTGAAAATAGATGTATAAATATGCAAAAATTCAGATAAGTCCTCAGTATGATCCCATCCAAAAAAAAGGTTTTGGTAAAATGCATCACTGAGTTATTTTACAAGTTTTTCTATCTTTACATCTATTAACATTGCTGTAATGAAAAGGGAAAATTGTTAGTTAAGAAAAAAAAAAAGTTAGCTGCATGTTTTGCAACCTTTAGTTTAACAGTCAGGATCTGTACCATGAATCTCCATCCATGGACACAGCCAAAATTTAAGTGAACATGCACCCAAGAATATTGCTTCAAGTTGTTCGCACTCTGAATAAAGTTGCAAACCAAGTTAGACCAAATGACATCTAGAGATCCTTTACATCTAAATTATTCCATAGTTTCAACAAAGTTTTTGTGATCATCTTCCTAAAGCACACTGTATTTTTCCTTCCCAGTAACAACATAATCAGACATTGGAAAAATTTCTGTAAATAGTTTGCTGAATTCAAAAGCAAGATTTATTTTAATATTTTCCTTTTTCAACTTTTAACACAATATTTAACATATTCCCCCTCCAGGCATCCCCTACTCTACTTGCATTAAAAATTACTAGCTCAATAAAAAATCTTGACGTAGCTAGCCTTGTCTGATTTCCAACTAATCTCTTTAAAGAGAAAACATCTGGGTCAAATCCACAGCTCTCATAAATTGAGGTAGGTAGACTTAAAATACAAGGATTTGGCCCAGTATAGCTAGAAAACTGTAAAGATGTTAAACTCTTTCAAATGAGCAAGACCATGAACTTCTGATAATAAGCTGCTTTATTGTATTCCTTGGTAAAAGTAAAGATCATATAAAAATGTTCAGGAATAGCATTCTCTCTAGGGAGTCCTGCTTTTCTTCAGAAATAGTTTTGACAGCGATCATGCTGGGTACCAAGCAATTATCATGTATAGAATGTCAATTATTTTAACCATGTGCTTTATATTATAACTACATCAACATTCTTTTCTACTATTCTAAAAACTTCTTTGTCTAAATAAATTAATCAAGCACAGGTATTTTTGAGACAATAAAAATACATATGATTAATAGATAATTTCTACTCTCTGTTCTTTCTCTTGTCCTTATTTATGATAAAGGATTCAATTTTTAATTTTAAAGAAAATTAAAATTATTTTAGCAGTCATTAAAGTTTTTAAATTGACAGTAATATATTCCCTCCCCTATAAAGAATGTATTTCATTGATCTGTTACTTTTGCACATTCTCACTTGTGTGAGGTAGGGGAATTCAGGAACCTTCAATATTCACTGATAGTCTCATCTTTTAATGGAGGAAAAAACGGAATTGTGGGGGTTTTTAACTTCGTTTCTACATTTTGACCTATACAGACAGGAAACAGTGTTAGCTCCTGTTTTGTTCTTGATGAAATACTAAGATGACTATCTGGACTGGATGATTTATTTCTGAAAGATTTGGCCTATAACAAAGTTCGTTTCCCTATCAGGGCCTTTTAACAGAAGAAAAAGCAATTAATTAGATAACATTTGGAAAAAACAAAAGGAGAGGGAGAATTGCAAACCACCTTCACTTACATCATACTTGCTTTGGTTATGACACTTGCTCAGGATGTGAAGACCTGGCTTGTCTTCCACCATGCAGGAAAAATTGCTGAACCATCATATCAGGACAAGTTGTTTTCTTTTTCTCTGGCAGATATGGTCATCTGATTATTCAGGAATCTGTCTTTCTCTCCTTTGGAGTAATCCTCCTGACACACCTTTCACTCATCACATAATAGGATACAAAAAAAGGTTTATTCCCTGAAACAGCTTTTTGCTGGGGGTAGTAATGAAACTGATGCATGTTCATTTCTCTGTGTGAAAATGACCACAGATTTGTCAAGTCTGAGACAAAAAGTCTGAAGTGAAAATGTCGTGATTTGCATAGATACTGTATTGTGTTTCCTCTCTCTCCTTTCACTTTAAATAAGACAAAATAAAGTTTAAGTCCTTTCTGGTGTGATATGGGCACTCACATCTGAAAACTGGAACTAAAAAGTGTGTGTAGGATTTGGATGCTACCATTTTGAATAACTAGTTATTTTCAACTCAGTTTATGTTGTTCTAAACAAGTGCTGGTGGAAACAGTCCTGCTCATGTCATGATGGTATCAGGATCTTCTGTAGTTTTGGGGATAGTGTATCTAGAAAAAATGATAGGCTGAAGGTCAAGGATGACCAACATTTTTTTTTCTCAAAGTTGTGACCTTGTATTATTTTCCTTGGAATCCACAAAGCCTCTTGTACTTGCTCTTCTAAATTTAAGAAAGTCAAACTGCAATTATTAAACCTCTTCTCCTGTAAAAACGGATTACAATAGTTCTTGAATGTAAGTTCATTTTAAACAGGTAGTACCTTAGATAGCAATGTGTACATAGCTTGCAAAGGCAGATTTTCTAAGTTAAAAACATCTTTTCATTCAGGAAAAAGAGTTTAAGCATCTGTTCCTCTAAAAAATAGTGTACTAAAGTATGGGAGACAAAACCATGCATATTCAATGTAAAATACTGCAAATAATTTTGAAGTTCTTTATATCAGGTTATTCACTGACAGCTTTAAAACCAGATCCCAAAGACCTGATCTCTTGCTATAGCTGATTGTATTCAGAATTATCATTTTAAAACAAGAAAGCTTTCTGAATAATGACTTTGTCATATGTTCCCAGCAATTATTTTTTTCGTAAATGCTATTTTCTGACTAAAAATAAACAGCTGCTTGAAAATCCTAGCACTAGCGAAGTAGTCTCAGACAACAGATTGTATTTCAGAGACTGAACAAAACCATGTTAAAGCACTAGAAATATTCTGTGCCAAATAATTCTCCCAGAAGTTGTACACGCAATGTAGTATTCTCTTAATTAATATCTGGTCTGTTAAAGAAATGAAGGCAATTGGGTAACAGTCACACTGTTCGTCAAAATAGAATATCTGTTAGTAAGAGCAAAGTTGCTAAAAGTCTCTTACAATCATTCCATAGAAAACAAGGGTGAAATAGCAGTCTTTCCAGGTCAGTGAGTATCTTGTTTAAGCCCTGCTGACTCTTTCTAGGTTAGAGAAAAAAAATCCAGACCCTTTCCAGGTCAATGAAAGTATTTCAAGTCTCTCAATTTCCTTGAGATGCTGGACAGTCAGATAGGGACAGTTTAAAGCAGATGCAGTCATGATCTATTCATTGCAGTTCAACTACCGCATATTTATAATCAGTTTGTCATATTTCTTACATGATGTCTACAAACAAATGTACTATTTATATTTTTCCCCGTGCTCGAAGCTGGTGTTGCTTTTAAGAAGACTCAAAGCTGTGAGAATGAGAGGGGACAGTTTTAAGCAGCATTTATTAGCAATCAAAGACAAGACTGCCATGTGCATGTTCATTTCAAAAGTCTTTCCCCCATAGAGTAATATCACTAAAGGTTCATTATTAAAATTGCAATTTGCACATCCTGATTCATTGAAATAACTAGACTTTAATTCAAATGTATGAATCGACATTTCACTTTATAAGAGTTCACTCAAACATGATTTTATTCAATTCAATGCAATATGAATAATTTTCAACCATACGAACAAAACTCTTTATAGTAGATTTCTATGTGCAACTGTATGGAATCAATAATTTTCATGAAATTTCAGAAATTTATCATCTTCTGTTCATCCAAGTCTAGGTTTCTTCGGGACTCATAGCATACCGTTGTTCTTCTGAGTATATTTCATCAAGAAACTGTTGGCATAGGCTGGTGGCATTGAGAAATATGGTCTTATTAAATTTTTCAATAACTTGAACACAGAAGACAAATATAGCTACATATCTCATTTTCCTACGTTGTTAGCCTTCTTTAGGCTCTGTAGTATAGCGAAGGGGGAAAAAGTACAACATCAATCTGGAGGCTAGGGCATAAAACTAGTATATCAGTGAATGAAACTTGAAACTTGGGAAGGACAGGTCCAGCTAGAGACTTTCAATCTGTTCTTCAAAAACTACCTTAATTTAATGATTGCATCATTTTCCCTCCTTCAAAATGAGAATAAATTCATATTAAATTAGAGCCGTGTGAGGCAAAGATCCTTTAAAATTGTTTTGGGACATGTAGTTACTACTGAAATGTCTTATGACTGTGTCCAGACACACTACTTATATAAATAGATAAACATAGAAATTGTATGTTAAAAGATAATAGGAAAAAATCTCAGCAAGATTTTGCTCTTTCCTGTGGAACAGTATAGCATCACGAACTTCAATATGCTGGAAATGGAGGTCTAAGCTATAAAAACTGACCAAATATCATCAGCTCTGTGTGAACACAACATATGAATCCACAATTAATTTAACTGTTCAAATGAGAATAGAGTTTAATTAGCAGGGTATCATGATACTGGGTTTGGCAGATGTAGGAACCAAGGAGGTGTATATTGATACAAACACAATATCCCTAAAAATCTGAAAAAAAATAAGTTGTACTTTATCTGTCTTAGAATAAGGTTCTTCCCTACATTGACAAAGCTGATTTTGCTCTCAGCTTTAGGTTAGTTCCTGTTTAGCATTTCTCCCCTTTTTTCCAAATCTATCTTGCTGTATTTAGTATCATTATCTGAAATTTGTTATATGCCTACAAAGATCCTCAGGAGAGTTACTATGAGATGTGATACAAGGCGACCATAATGTTGATGCAAAGATGGGTAGTATTATTAATCTCTATTGTAATGCTTGCATTTAATTTGGCTTTTTTTTTTCTTAAAAAAAGGAAATTTACATTGTGTGAAAAGTAATAGAATATTACGTATGCAGATCTACTTTCATAGAATCATAAAATCATAGAATGGCCTGGGCTGGAAGGAACCTTAGAGATCATTTTAATCCAGCCTCGCTGCTGCCAGGGACGCCGCCTCTCGACTAGATCAGGCAACACATGGGGACCTTGATATAGGTAGAGCTTAATCTGTTTGAGAGTCACCAAGGAAAGCCTAGAGAGGGTGTGAAACTTGGCAAGCACTATAAGCACCAGAGCTTCCAGGCAGAGCCAGAAACCTTGATGCTTTGTTTTCCGACTTGAACAACACTGCAGTAACAGAAGTGCTTCGGACATATAATGCAAAGTGCTTCTAAAGCATAAACTCATTTTTTTGAAAAAACATTTATAGTTTAACGGATTAAGCCTTGAACCTTCTACTATGTATACCTTCCGTTTGCTGCATGTGCCTTGAAGCTGTTTTGAATGAATCTAGTATGAACTCTGTCTACCATGACAGAGAGTAAGTAGTGGGCACTTTTGGAAATAGCAAGTGTGAAGCCATGGGTTTCTGTCCATTCCACACTTCATTCACGCGAAGTCTGTTTTTTTATATCCTCCAAAGCTTTATATTACATTTCTTTATTTTTGTGAGGCAAAAGCAGAACTAAGAGTACTGTCTTTAAATTTTTTCACAAATTTGAATTGGACTGAATTGATTTATAAAATTAAATAGGTTAGATTTTTCCTTTTGCAGTGAAGCACAGTGTCTTGCAGGACTAGTATATACTATCACATGTGGTATTAAATAACTGTTAGGAACCCGAGAATGTGTAAGAATAATATATGCAGGTAGCTGTTAAATACATGTAGCTATTGTCTATAATTTTCGGATGGAAGAATAATCTTTGAAGGATTCACTGGGCAGAATGACAAGAGTTAAGGAAGGCTTACAGATATGATAAGGTAGCTGTCTGCAGGGGTCTTGTCTAGCCTATCTCAAAACTGTTGCATGGAAAAAACTCAACAATAGCTTGCTGCTAAGGTGAATTTGAGTGGCCATATTGTTGTATTTTTGTGAAAAACCGGCCTGTTGTACCTATAGTGCAATCGAGCAAAACTGTCAGGACACACTAAGCAGAAGGAAACACACATAAGGTAATAGACAAAATAAAATCTATCAATCTTGTACTGTAATGTACATATATGTGATGGTGTGTGCACAACTGAAAATCTTGATATTTCTTCTTAATTTCTGAAACAGGAAATGAATTTATCTGCATGTATTTGTTACAAAGTCACACAAATTTTATTCACTCATACCTGAGTGAATCTTTCTAAAACAAATTTTACTGCTGGGGCTGAGATTTCTGTGCAGCAAAGGCAAAAGTGGTTCTCTTATCTAGTTGAGAGGTGGTGTCCCTGCCCATGACAGGGAGGTTGGACTAGATGGTCTCTAAGGTCCCTCCCAGCCCTGGCCATTCTGTGATTCTATGATTCTTCCAAGGATGCACTCATTAGAGTACATAACATTGCTGGACCCCCTAAGAAGTACCCAATGTCATCTTTGAAACACATAAACTCAATTTGTAAGTGGTGCTCTGGCTGGTGTGTGTCTGAAATATTTGTATCTTTCCTGACTTACGGTACAAGTGTCCTGGCTAGAGAAGGGAACGTCAAGTTCACTATCTCTGTATCTCAGACTCTGTTGGGCTCACTGGGCTATGAAAATGCTGTATGAATTTAGAGTCATCTTCTAGGAGTTAGTTTCTGCTGGGTAGTATCAGAACTGATGTGGATGATATCCAAGTGCTTGCAAAGCAGGTTTCAGAATGTATTCCTAACACCATGGATTTTTAACCAAAGCTTATCATCAAACAATCATCCTCAACAGTGTTTTTACATGCTTTTTGAAGATTTTGAGTGTCAACAATGTTAGGCATAGAATTTGGACAACGCCATTATCCCATTACAACTCTAGCTATGTTTTACGTTCCTTTTTAAAAAAAATGATTATGAATTTAAAACCTTTTTCTTATTTTTAAATGACGAAAATTGCATGATGCAATACAATCTCCAACACATATGGATTGATACGTTTTACAGAGAAATCAAGGAAATGGAGTTCTAGCTGTTTTAATGGCATGATTTTTGAGCACTGCCCACAGATCGGGAAGAAAACTACTTTAGGGGAAATTCTGTCTAAACAATTTTGTGTTAAAATTGTTGACACACATTAATTTCTTTAAGAAAATAAAATCGAGGAGTTTGCGATGTGTGAGTGATTGTGTGAGTGATTTCATGTGTGTGAGTGATTTCATGAAAATTTTTGCATAGATTTTGCACTGATAGTTAAAAACATATATCTAAAAAAATAACATTTAACAAGAAGTAAAGATTTGTTTCACACGTCACAATAAAACATGTATCTGTTAGTGAGAGTATACATGTAAAGTGCAATAGCTTTACCAAATCTCTTTCAAAAAGAAACAAGATGACATAGCCATCAGAAATAAAAGTAAGGATGGGAAGCCCAAAAACTTTTGAGAAGATGCCCAGAAAGCTGAAGTCAGGGAGAATAAGTTGATATTGTTATTTGTTTAATTGGAAGGGTTGGAAACATCCCTAAAAATAAAAATAATCATAAAAATAAAAGTAAAAATCTAACCAGCCAAAAATATAGTAAAAGAAAAAATGGAGAGTGAATAACTTTTTATAACTGTTTCTGAAATGCAGGGGGAAAAAAAAAGTCTAATTCATGGAAGGAAGCAAATCTTCGAGAGCTGTTAATACAGCAGTTGCAGATACAGAGGAATACAAGGGGATGGATCTCAAAGTAGCCAGGTTTGGGGACTGTCCATAAACAGCATTTCCTTTTGTCACTGCATCTACTGGGCTACCTGAGCCTTTCATCTGACCCAGTAGGGCTTTCTTCTGTTTTTTCAGTAGACACAAATAATAAGGAGAATTTATAAAAATGAATGTTTGGATATCAAAGGGAATCCTGGTGACAGTATTCATGTGCACTAGTCCATGAGAATGGCAGAATAAATGTTTCTAGTACACATTTGAGAAAAAGTCAGAAGATGTATTTGCATGAGACGAAGATCATGAATGCTTTCACAGAATCACAGAATCACAGAATG
>NW_009732157.1:5559-11560 GCF_000703405.1 Apaloderma vittatum | reverse complement strand
TAGTTTGCCGGTGCCGCCGCCGTTTTCAGTACGGACGCTCCAGGCGATCCCCATCGCCCCCGCTCCAGCCTCAGTGCGGTGCTTTCCCTCATAGCTTGCTCCCCGTGCAGCCAGTTTCCCCAGCCTCTCCGCTTCTCCCAGGTGATTGCATTTCTCACTTTCCCTCGAGCTCTCCTCTCTTCCCCAAATGTCCTTCAGGCTCCTCCTCTCTCTTCTGCTACTGTCCCATATCCCTTCGGGTCCCTCGCTGACCATCAGCTTTCCTCTGCCCGAGAGCCTCTGTGGGCGCTGCCCACTCTCCCTGGGCTCTTGATCCGTTCCGCTCACGATACAGGTGCTGGAGCAGAGGGCCACCACCCTTACCATGAGTACACGGCCTCAGCCCTCCCGGAAAAACCTGACGGAGAGCAGGCACCTGCATCTTTAGCAGAGGAAAGCTCCTTTCCACCAGAGGAAGTGTGACAGCAAGGGCTGGTCTCATTCACATGGTGGGATTTGGTAAGGTCAGGCTTCACCAGAGGAACCCCAAGAGTTTTTACAGCTCAAATAAATCGTAGAATCATAGAATCAATGTGTTGGGCTGGAAGGAACCTTTAAAGGTCATCTAGTCCAACCCCTCTGAAGTGAGCAGGGAAACCTTTAACTAGAGCAGGTTGCTCAGAGCTCCGTCAGTCCTGACCTTGAATGTCTCCAGGGATGGAGCCTTCACCACCTCTTTGGGCAACCCTTTCCACTATTTCACAACCCTTACAGTAAAGAACTTCTTCCTAATGTCTGATCTAAATCTACCTTGCTCTAATTTAAAACCATTGCCCTTCATCCTGTCATTACACACCCTCGTAAGCACTCCCTCCCTTACTCCTACTCTCCTGTAGTCCCCTTAATCACCATGCTGAAGTCTGATTACGTTGAAAACACACTGAGCTTGATATAAGAGATCAAATCAACTGAGCATGTGGACACATGTGCATACAGCACCTCTGCTTTACCCAGCTTCTCCCAAAATCCAAGAGGGTTTTTGTCATTTGCTTCTACTGAGGCTTTTGATTTCTCATGGGAGTTCTACATTTCCACATCCACACAGTGCTCTCAGTCAATGCGAAGAAGGACAATTAACGGTTTGGTAGCATCTTTCACGTTAGCTGGTGTTTGTATGCACCATTAAATGCTCCCTGAGTGACAGAATTGAAAACATGTGTGCAGAAAACTAATGCAAAACTTAAACTGCTGAAATGCTGGCACCTGAAAAGCTGATAATTTTTTGGGGGGAAATCAAATTTAATAGCTTATTACTCCTTTCCTGAACCTCTTTTTCTGTCTTGCAGATTTTGCAGCTGATGATCCGAAGAACTGACTTGTGTTATAAGAGATACATACAAGAACTGAGGGTTTTCAGAAGTGCTTATCGCTACTCTAAATTTAATTTTGTTATGGTCTCTATGAATTTTAGTATTGAGCTCCTGTGGACTGAAAAGCTGAATGTCAGGTTTCTGAGATTTGTTTTCCAGAGTTTCTTCAAGAACTATTACACTAATGAAATCCATTGCAAGACATCACACCTACTCCATTTCTTATTGGTTTTGTGAGTTATACTCTGGTCTTATAGAGATTTCAGAATGCTGGCCCAACATCCTTATAACTACAGCAATGGTGAAAATAATCATAATCACCACCATTTTCATTAACATTTGTCGTAATAAAAGTCACTATTTCAACAATGTTTAGAGATTTCTATCAATTTTCCCAAAGCATTTGTGAATAGAATTCTTGACAAAGAGTTCACAAATACCGTTTGTATATTCGCATATATGTCATCTACAGTCCTACTTTTCCTCCTTGTTATGAAATATTTAATGAACCAGTCAAAAAGACAGCCATTACAGTGATTTGAATTAGGTGGCCACTCACATATCCCAGACAATGGATGGCCAAAGACACAGGCATAATCACTCAAGAGAAAAAGGACACCAGTAAGCTGAAATGTGTTTCCATGAAATATTCACAGGATTGCGGTGATTTATTGTCAAGTCTCCTTCAGAATAGCCTACAATGGGAAAAGAGCATAATCTGATAAACTTTTCATGCAAAATAATTTATTTGCTGTTCCTGTAGTAACAAGGTTGTAGACCCACATCTGTTTAAGTCTACTGCCTGTAAGTGGTAGGGGAGTGTTCTCCTTAATACCAGGTTTTGCAGGGGATACTTAGTGAAAACAGTGTGAATATGCTAATAGTGGAGACAGTCACTTCACGTATCCAGACCTTCTAGTGACATTTTAGAAAGTTGAGGTTGCCCGAGACATCTGCACAAGACTGGTAGTTGCAATATGGGACCTATAGGGCACTCTCAATGTGTGTAAGGGCAGCTAGAGGCCTGGCCCAAATTAGAGTTTCAGCATGATTCCACACACTTACATTGTCCAAATCACTTCTCATGTGCCTCTTCAGGGAATAAAACAGCTTTTAGAGACAGAGGATGGCCTCACAACTGGAATCTAGAACAGTTGAGCCACTTTTTTACAGTCCAATAGACAGAGCTTCAACCTCAAGCAAACGTTGGAATGTTTCCAACTCATACACCCTCACCTCACCTTCTGCAATTCAGATTTGTTTAACTATCAGCTTCTTAAATTTTATTAGGTGGGAGTAAGGGGACACACAAACCCAAGAGATATGTCTGTCTGCCTCTGGTCTAGTCACAGCTCAGCAGAACCTGTGGACCAACCAGTCAGTACATAAAACTGGACTAGCACCAGTGATTGCAAGAGGTAATAAGTGACATCCATGGAGTTTGCTGCTGTCTGATCATCCTGTCAAAGAGCACCATTTCAGCCAAAACCATCAGTGAATCTGTTCGGGACTATCAGTTTAGCCTGGAGGAGACTCAGGGGGGACCTTCTCACTCCATACAGCTGCCTGAAGGGAGGTTGTAGTCAGGTGGGGGTCTGGCTCTTCTCCCAGGCAACTAGTTGCAGGACAAGGGGGAGCACGGACTGAAACTGCATCAAGAAAGGTTTAGGTTAGATATTAGGCAGCACTTCCTCAGGGAGAGGGTGCTCAGGCACTGGGATGCACTGCCCAGGGAAGTGGTGGAGTCACCGTCCCTGGAGGGGTTTAAGGAGAGGCTGGATGTGGCACTTAGTGCTGTGGTCTGGCCAATGTTGTGGTGGTGGGTCATAGGCTGGACTTGATGATCTCAGAGGTCTTTTCCAGCCTCAATAATTCTGTGATTCTGTGATTCTGTAAAGGCAGCACATAACTCTCCACATATCAGCTCAGTGTATTCTAAATGTGGTCACTGGAGTGAGCTGAAGGAGGGATTTTGAAAGTGCTACATGTCTCAAACCTCTCTTAGGAACTCATGTAATTTACTAGAAGAGATTATACATATTTGTGTCATTCTGCCTCTGGTGTATGCATTTGTTTGGAGGGGAAAGACACTTTATTGCCTCCAAAGAGCAAGATTTCATTAAACTGACTCTCATTTGGAAAATACAAAGTGACCCCACTCCCTGGAGTGGCTGATAGCGAGTATTAGCTGTATTGTCATCAGTACCTACCCTCTGGTACCAATTTTTCACACACTGATGTCAAACACATACAGGAGTAAAAAAACCCAAATATTGAAAAATCCGTAAAGAGTGTCAGTTAAAGATATCCAGTATTTTTGTGGTGGCATTAAAAGGATAAAAAGACTTAACAGTCCCACAACCCTACTTTCTGCCTCTAGCAATCATCCCACTGACCACAGAAGTTTCAGTTTTGGAGTGATCTCCTTAGTTTGGAGTGCAGGACAGTTAGATAAGCAAATACCTATTTATTTAGCCGTTCACTTATTTAACAACACAGTACAGGCAAGCTATTAAGGTACTTGAGAAATGAGGAGTTTTCCCTTGTAACAGGATAGTAGAGAGATTTACATATTGTCTTTAAGTAGATGTTCCTCTTAAATACAGAAAAAGTCTTGCACTAGTCTAATAATATGAATAAATGCAAACCTCCACAATACAAAGAAGCGATAGGTAGTTACTAGTGACAACGAATAAAAAAAGAGAGGAAAAGTGAGAAATTCAGTGACAGTTGGGATCAATAGAAGTGCCAAAAGCTTGTGAAAGCTCCTTTGTATTCTAAAGTGACTGTCTCATGAAATATTAGCAACTATCCAGAACTGGGAAAGTGTGAAAATCTCGTTGCTGTATAAATTATCTGAGACACTCCTGCCAATTATAGACTTGCTGTGAGGAAGAGAGACGTTCGTAATCGTGTCAGCCCCTGTGTTCGAGTGTCATGTGAATATTCTCAGGCAATTATTCAAATCAATCATTTCTTGTCTGAGTAGGAAAGATTCATCACTCTTAGTACCTCATGTCATTCAGCTACTGAATTGATGATGCTCTGCTATTTCTGGTGTTCTGTAATCTGCCCTTTTAAAATGACAATGCCATCATGCATTTAACTGCTGAGGTAGAGAGCTATCTGGCAGAAAATGGGAGAACACGGGCCTGGATCCCATGAGAAGCATTACTCAGGTCCTAAGAGACTTGCTCCCTTCTGCACTGAGCAACATCCAACTCAAAGGCAGTTTTGCAAAGGGCAGGAGTGATGCTGGCCATTGCTGCTGGCAGAGCATGAGAAGGCATATCACTTGAATGCATGGGGAATACAATACATTTAATCACTCTTCTTCCGTGCAGGAAGGATATGAGACCTGCTGACCACATCTTGTCATTACAAGCCCTCCAGCTTTAGTGCCTGGTGTCCCTGTCATTGAGAATGACCCCATATTTGATGACATTCCTGCCTCTCAGTTGTCTGACTTGGTTTCCCCAGCCCTGTGTGCCTTGATCTACCTTTTCATTTCTGCTGCTCTCCATAAAGAGGAGTCCCTGTCACCACAACTTCTTTCATCCTCCCATCCTTGCTGGCAGGAATTCCTCTGACATAGGTCTGAGGCTTGCTTCTGTGAGAATTACTGTTGGTGACCGACATTACTAAAAATGTGCCATGTGTGTTCACTGGGCTATTGCAACCCGAACTGGGACTACATAAATTTGGACCTTTCATTTGGCCTGATACAGTTTATTTTACCTTCTTATTTTTATATCATGAAGTATGACCTATCAATCCACTTTTTAAAAAAAACAATATGCCCCATCTATTCCTTCTGCTTCTTCCTGTAAACTATGCTTGTGTAAAGGCTGATTCCAGTCTGTAGTCACAGGGGGTGGATTAAGGCTGCGCATCTGCCTTCACCAAATCATAAGAACCTGATCTGGTAAAGTAAATAAAATACTGCTTGCATGTAACTGCTAGAAGTACCAAGGAGATATAAGCTGTGTTTCCATACCACAGGGCTTCCTGCTGCTTTCCAGAAACAAAACTAACATCAGCAAATGGTAACTTGATATGGCATTTGTTCTTTAATAAAATAATATAACAAAGTCTTCACAAAGGAGTAGCTGGTTTGTTTTTTTTTTTCTACATGTAACTCTTTGTATCAAAATAAGAGCTCTTCAGGCTGGTAGTTACAAAAGTGTGGTTCACCTTGGCTTTCACACATTCCATCTCTCTTTCCAAAGAGCTTCTTTCCTTTACTGATGAGCCCTTTGGGGATAGGATTTTTATCAGTCCTTTCTGCCAGCTTGTGGCTAGCAGAATATTTGCCTTCTATTTTTTTTAAGCCTATGTTGTGGCTCCCAAGTGTTTGTCTGTACCTCTCAGGAAAATATCTGGTAGCTTGTGGCTAGGCTGTATTTTAGGATGCCTAATTTGAGCAGTTGACCATGCCACTGGTTCACTCAGATGCTGAAGTTTAATCTACTGACATCTGAAATTCACTGAGAGGAGCAGTCCTTTGGAGAGTCTCTCTTCAGCCATCTCCCTCAGGTCCGAAATCCCTAGCGTTTACTGACATTGGTACCGAGCCATCACACAGGAGAGGATTTTGTTTTTTCCTTTTAAGAGGAATGGTATGAGGTCTGGATGTAGAAGGTAGCCATTCC
>NW_009732157.1:0-5528 GCF_000703405.1 Apaloderma vittatum | reverse complement strand
ATGGTTGAGCTGTGACAGCAGTCCCGCCTGTTGCTCTTTGTACTTATTTTTCATAGGAGTTTTGTTCCAGTGTAGTACAGCCTAATTTTCATCACCTTTGTTTAATGACACATGGCTGTGAAATGAAGAGGCATTATACCCCTTTCCAAGGCTGCAGCTTCTCCCTAATTACAGCTGAGAGCTATGTTCCTCTCAAATAACAATATGAAACATCAAACCTAATGCTAAAAAACCCCTTTACTTCTCACTCCAGTCTTCCTTCAGACAGATTACTTCCATTTTCATCAGTCTGTTAGTTGTTCTCATGCAAAAACAAATACCATGGTTCCCAAAACTGAGTGAGGGTGAGTTATGGCCAATTCCTCTGCTCAGTGATGACCACTGCTGGTAGATCCACCCTTCTTCTACCGCTCCTCCACCACGTCCCATCTGCAGAGGAGACTGGACTGGCTGGCTCCAGCCTGTAGGGGGTCAAATCCTTCTTCTCAGGTGTCCAAAGTGACCATAAAGCAAATGCTTTCTTTGTCTCATCTTCTGAGGTCTGGCCTGTGACTGAGGAAGGAAACTGACTGCCCCATTTTTCCAGGTGACCCTGATTCAGGCTAGCCAGAAGACAAGCATGCCCACTGCCAACCCTTGTGCAGTGTTGCTTTGAAGTGGGACTATTTGGCACCTGTGAACTTGCATAGAGCTTACTAGAACCGTTGGTAGCAGTCCTACATATCGCAGGAGTTGAAGAGAATAGTGAATTGGGGTGGTTACAGCAAGCTAACACCTATTTCCATGGCGTGACCTTCTGCTTCATAGTTGAAATGGTATCAAAGTTAAGCTCTATTGTTTGTGTGCTCGGATTTAAATTGTTTAAATATGTTGTCTCTCCTTGATCCCTTTTTTCTCCACAGATAGCACTGCTGCAGTGGCAACTCCTAGTGACTGTGTTAGATGTTCACAAAAAAAAAAGAGAGAAATCACAGACACATCGACTCATATGATGTTATAAAGGGTGAGGTAGAAAATAACAAACGTATAGCACTTTAGACACCTACTGGAACTCTTTCTATTTTCTTCACAGAAAATCTAAGTAGCCCACTATGTGGGGTATAAAAAAGTTCATGGCAAAAGAACGTCTGCACATTAACATAGCAATTAGCTTATAGAGTAGCACTCAGCGGTGAAAGAGCTTTAATCTTCTTTGCCAAGCACAAAAATGATGCATCACATGAAGGAATGCTTACACTGAAGTCAGACTTGATGGCTCTCCTGACTTCTAAAACATAAAAAAAATAGTTCCTTTAAGGTGAGTTTGGCAAAAGGCATTTGGATTGTTGAAGGTGAAGTGCAGGACTTCTTTAGGAAGTGTAATTGCAGTTGCTGTGCTTCACAGGCAAGGAAGCTGCCAAGAGTGAGTAATTCTTGGTATGGGATACATACAATACAGTAAATATGCAAACCAATACTTTGGAAACTGCTTCTTTCACTTGAGCTTGATTTAAATGTATGAATTGTTTGCAGCTTTCTAGTATTCCCCAATCTTTACCATTGGCTTTCTTTATCATTGGTCTGAAAGAAGCTGCTGCCGTATGGAGAGCTGGAAGAGCTGAGAGTTACATCCACCAGCAACACACCATTCAAAGGATTTAGAAGCTGCCAGCCCTCATGGTCCCAGACCAGTGCTAACATTTGTAGCAGTACTGTTAGGTTTTCTTGCTTCTTTTTCCGAATGAGATGGTGTTGGCCTCTCTCTTGGGAAGAGCACCAGATGAGACGGCCTGAGGGGTTACTCTTGAAGCCAGTTCCTGTGCTACCCAAGATTAGGCTGGCAACCCAAACTACGTTCCAGTTTAAGGGACAAGATAATCCTTTGCAGTTCTTTATTGTGTGTACTGCAGATCTGATGGGTCTCACTTGAGTACTGGAGCAGGGATGGAGGAAAAGAGGAGTCTTTGTTCCTTCTTGGGGTGAATGACTGAGTTTTTCCATAGAGAAGGCTATGCAACAAAAATAAATCCAGTGGCTAATGGTTAAATATACAACTGTTTGAAGAAACTCTGGGCCAGATGTTCAGCCCCAGTACAATTAAATAACTGGGTGGCACGGAGGAAAGTAACTGTTCAGAAAAAACATGCACTTTGAGAAAGGGCTGTTTCCACGCTGAATTTTTAGGGTGAAAAAGCCCTAGTAGCTCAAAGTTAAAATTTTGGCATCCATTTCAGCTGCCACAGAAGCCCATGGACTGTCCCATCCAGATGAAAGGATTGCAAGGCCATGCAGTTGTGTGCATGGGCTGCACAGGAGCTGCAGGGGCACCATGCAGCACGGCTCACGCCGAAATGCCTGCGCACATTACGGTAGATATTATAGACCCTGGTCACCTTATTTCCAGGGAAATTGAGCCAAGACAGCAGTGTGACACAACTAAGGTGTAATCATGCATGGGTAGGCAAATGACACTAAGTGGGGTTTATGTAATGCCTGAGTCCTATTAGTAGCCCAGCAGTTGTAATCCTTTATAGCCAAATGCTGACTGTAATTTCATTGCCTATAAACCAATACTTCTAACAGGTTTATTGAAATTTGGTGTCTGAAACTCAGGGTGCTCTGTGTTATCATGTGTTATTATCTACAGGGCAGTGCTTCTGAGGAAAATTATTTTACCTTTTATGCTGCATATCTGTAGCTCAGAAATTACAAAACTGTATTTTGAAAATGGAGAGGAAGTTCAGATTTTTGAACAAAAAAGGCTGTTGTTTAGTGTTCTTCTCTTCCCAGAAACAAGGCTGGCTATCCTGTTGCATCTGCCGAGAGCTGGCCTCAACTCAGAAGAGCTTTACTCCTCTAAACTGTCGGTGAGATGCAATTAACGCTACAGCTCAGTGGACGTTGCTGTACTTCCATCCACGCACCTTCAGCAAGCCATATCTGTGCAAAAAGTGTGAGTATGTAATTTGCCTGTCCCACGTGTATCCACGCTTGAGGAAGGAGGAACAGCCTCCTCACTGCCACAAAAAAGCTGCTTGCTCTCTGGTGACCAGGGCAAGGAAGGTGAGTCAATGAAGTCCTGTGGACTGGGAGCCTAAGGGCAGGGGACAGAACCTACCCTTAGGTGAGTTACTTCCTACTCCGGAAATAACTATTTAGACTCAGCCTGTGTTTCCAGACAGCTTTTTCCTGCCTATAGACTCACTTATAGAGTCAAGATGCTGCCTTCTAAGTTTGCTGTGGCAGCCCTTCACAACCAGATAATGACAGCTTTTGGAAAAATAGCAAGACACCTTAAGAAATCTAAAAAGTGAGGTTCTGTTTTACTACCACTACTCTAAGAACATGTCTGGGTATCAATGTGCCCTTGGGAATGCATTCAGACAGTGAATCCAGTTTCCTTACCATGTGCAGTAAACGCTGTGATGTTAAAACCCTCAGTGGTTTCTTATGCTTTTATCACTAGGAGTTTTGTCAGCAAATAGCATGGAAAGTGTATTCAAGTGGTTGTTATGCACCCGTCATTTCCACTCTGGTCAGGCCACATGAGGTTGTACCCGGCACTGTGTATGCAAAGGAAATCTGGTTTTGATGGAAACTAACGTATGGTGAATTTGCTACATTAGCATGTGGTAATTAGTGCTTAGGGTTTATGATGTATTACAACTACATCTTAGAATACATGCACACAGATACATACATAATACATCAGCATGTTAAATGCAGGCGTCTCTAGGACAGAAGGTAATATAAACAAATCTAAGCAGAAGTTTTAGGCATGGAACAAGAATTGCATAATGAGTGCCTCGATTTACAGTCCAGTAACATAACATCTATTCCTCCCCACGCCCTGTACGACGTGCATATATTAGAGTATCTTCTCTAATCTGTCAACTTTCATATCCCTGAATATATTAGGACTTCTGGGTTTTTTGGCCTTTTTTTTTTTTTTTTAAGTTGCGTAATCCAGGGTCAATTAAATAGTTGCAGCTCGAAGATGCATGCTGTGTTTGTGGCAAAGCAGGACATCTCACTGCTCTCAGTTTTGTGCATCTGTAACCATGGCAACTTTGTGGCTGCAGTTTTCCTCAGACTTTGTGTAACCTGGGCTGGGTAAAGCTGTGCTTCTCTGTCTGATGAGGATGTCACATACAGGATCTCTTAGGATACGTTTTTAATTACTATGTTCTCTTAATTACTCCTTTTGATTTCCTTGGTGAATTGCCTTTCTCGAGTTTCAGTGAATCATTGTAAAATCAAGTGGTATCTGCGGCATCTTCAGTCAGGGTTCAGAAAAACATCCCAGACTTCTGTGCCTTCTCAATGGCAACACCTGCCCGACAATTGATGCGTCCTGGTGCTTTGTGCTTGTGGCTCCAGACCAAATGTGGTGTTTTACAAGCCCAGATTTCCTTCTTTTGGCTGCTGGCCTTGCCAGCCCATGCTGGAGAGCATGACTGTGCAATCTGAAGTGGCCTCCAAGGGCAGACCTGCCCTGGCTGCAGGCAGGTTGCCCACAAGATGGGATCTTCCTTGTCACTGCATCTCGAGGATGTGAAAGGACTGCATCTTGGTGACCCCAGCAGGAGCACAAAGGCAACACGTGTGGGGATGTAAGGAGAAGGGAGGCTTTCAGAGAGCTCTTGGCCATTTGATCCCTTCCATGGCTGTCACACTCTTGTGGAGATGATAAACTTAAATGTCTGTGGGACACAGTGGCAGAGAAAAGGTGTCTCGGGTGTGCTCCAGGGGCAGCTGTGGGGTCCCTGGTACACGCATCCCCCTAGCTGGTGGTTGCAGGCAGCAATCTGTGAGTCTGCAGCTTGTAAATCTCACCAGTCCCTGTGGAGAGGTGACTTAGCCAGGCAGCATCCCCTGTAACAGCACTCTTTTTTCCCTTGTTCTACTCCAGCAGAGTGTGCTGTGATCAAGCAACTCTGTATTTAGCCATTTATTTGATAGATAGTTGCTGAGAGCTATAATTTATCTCTTTAGCAGTTGTCACTTCTCTTGGTGTGTCAAACCCACCCTTGGACATACAGATGGAACAGACTAGTAGTCATGGTAATATTGGGTTGATGGTTGGACCTGATGATCTTAGAGGTCTTTTCCAACCTTAGAGATTCTATGATTCCGTGATTCTATGATTCTATGGCATAACTAGACACACAGGCAGACTAGACACACATTTTCCAGCCGCACTGCATGGGATTGAAGTACACCAGATTGGGGGTGTTGTGCCATACTGGGGTGCAGGCTTGCTTTCTCCCAGTTTAACTGAAGGCCTTGCTCTCAACTTGGCCTTCATGAAATAGGAAGTTATCCTGCACAGTAGGTTAACCAGCATTTAAAAGAGTGCCCGTGTATTCTTTCACTTAAACTGCACCAAACACAAGCAGTTGGCACTGTCTCTAGGCATATCAAGGATAAGAAGGTCATTAGGAGCAGTCAGCCTGGCTTTGCCAAGGGGAAGTCATGTTTGACCAACCTGACAGCCTTTTATGAAAACATAACCAGCTGAATGGATGGTGGCCATGCAGTGGATGTGG
>NW_009732156.1:3047-3323 GCF_000703405.1 Apaloderma vittatum | reverse complement strand
TGATCTCTAAGGCCCCTTCCAGCCTAGGCTACTCTATGATTCTAAAATGCAGCTTCTGAAGTAGTTTACACATTAAAAGTTACGAAACTTCCAGGCTCAGAAAACTTAAATCCAGTTTATGGACCAGTCCAACAGATAAAAGGAGACACCTGCCTGAGTGCTGATCCCTCCTGGGTGTCCAAAGCTCAGGCAGAGCCAGTTCTCCTGCCAGAAGGAAAAGGACAGTGTGAGAGAGCTGGGATCCTCAGGGGAGGACACATCTGGCAAGGGACACAC
>NW_009732156.1:0-2395 GCF_000703405.1 Apaloderma vittatum | reverse complement strand
ACAAAGACCCAGGACGTAGCCACCGTTATGCTCATTACGTCAGGTTGTGTCCAGTACCGGGAGCTGCACCTTCAAATTCCTGCTCAAATTCCTGTAATTCATCTCCATGCCATCTTCCAGGAGCGGGTGTTACAGGATCCCGCTCCCAGGTGCTGACTGGCTTTCAGAAGGGAACTACCCCCAAATCACCTCTTTGCTGGGTACCAAAACGGGATCAGATGGGTCAACGGGGGTTAGACTCAGGTTGAAAAATCAGATTTTCTGCAAAGAGCAATACACTTAGTTATGTGCTTTCTCTACTTGTATTTAAGTACTCTTATGCTCTTTGAATAACCTTAGAAATTTCCTTTCCACAGCTGAAAGTTACAGGGAACCTGCATGTGTAAGCAGCAGCCCTGGCTGAAGGAACCCACTCACGTGAACCACAGGCGAGCGCTGGAGCAGTGCTGGCACTTGGACTGTTCCAGGAACCAAGGCACTCAACACTACACGTTTCTCTGAAAAAATGGTGACAGGTTTTAGTAACTTGAGCCGAGATTTAGGAACTTGCAGACGTGCTCCCTTTGACCTTGTACTTGGCCACCAGATCCGGTCCGACAGCACGAGTGGTGAATGCTCTTCAGTCCTGGATTTTCCCATGGAAAAGCAAGCAGTGAGCGCTGCAGCAGCTGTACAGCCGAGGAGGTCAGCATCATCTTTTACACCAGCACACTGTCAAGTCTTAGGCCAGGCAATAAGAAAATAGATTTACTCTTCAGTGCCTAACCCGCAGAAATCAAAGATTCTTGTGAACCAGAGATCCAACAGGGTCAGCTGGAGATCAGTTATGAGCTGCTTGATATTTCAGTTCAGTTCAGAAAACAGTACCAACTTGAAATAAAGCTTCTCAAAGGGACAAGGGGGGCACCGTCACAGCAGAAGAAACACTATCCCTGAAATAGCTTTTGGTTTTGTTAAAATTAAAAAAAAAAAAGTGATAAAACCAGAAAAGTCAATCGAGTTGCTAAAATAAGTATCTGTAATTACCAAGGTCAAAACCCAGTGCCTTTTGGTTAATAATAAACTTTTGTTCTACCTCCCATATCTCGCAAAGAGTGCTGATGATTAGTTTGTGAGGCTTCACTAAGATGTAATTGTATAATGAGAGAAAGGTGACAACTAGGAGACCATGAAAAAATCACATATTCTCATGGGTGGTTAATCAGCCACACAAACCCCCCTCAAACAGATATGCTCTTCCATTAGAAATGATTACTCTGGTTGCCTATGGATGGCAACACCACAGTCATTCAACTGCCTCTTTTCCTTCTAAGTGAAGGGTGCACAGCTCCAGTGCCGAGGATTTGCTTCCAACGAGCTCATTTAGGACTAGAAAGATATTTTACATTTTCAGTTGCAGCAGCAGCAAAACTCAGCAAATCGGAACTGCCTGAGCAGTGATCCTTGAAGCACCGTTCGTCTGGCAGCCCGTCAGCCACATCGGTTTGCATCCCACATTCCAAACAGAACTGGACTGGGAACACGAAAGTGTCTGGTTTTAGCTCAGTGGAACCATGACGCTCCAGGACATCAGAGGGCAGATGGAACATGCAGATGGGCTCATGGCCGAGGGGTGGGTTTAACTATGGACACTACTGCACAAGTTATCCACGATTGTGGGAGATTCCCTGCCACAGCCAAGCCAGCTAAACAGTTGTAACCTTTGTGATGTGGGGGACAATGCTTAAAAAGCTTAAAAGCCTGGCAGGTTGATTACTTCACACTTCCCCAAACTCGCCAGGGTAAGCGCTATGTGCTCACTATGGTGGAAGCAGCTACTGGGTGGCTGGAAACATATCCTGTGCCTCCCGCCACTGCCCAAAACACCATCCTGGGCCTTGAAAAGCAGATCCTGTGGTGACACGGCACTCTAGAATGAGCTGAGTCAGACAGTGGGACTCATTTCATAAACAATCTTACAACTGGGCCAAAGAACGTGGTATGGAGTGCGTATATCACTTTCCCTATCGGGCCCCAGCCTCTGGAAAAATTGAACGATAAAATGGAGTGTTAAAAACTACTCTGAAAGCAATGGGAGGTGGAACTTTCAAAAACTAGAACAAGAATTTAGCAAATTCCGGTTAGTTAACACCAGAGGATCCACCAGTTGTGCTAGTCCTGTTCCTTCAGATCCTTTACACACAGCAGAAGGAGATAACATCCCTTCAGTGTTGTGATGTTTTAACCCCAGGAACTGAGAACTGCAGAATTCAGACACTGGAGATCAGCAAGGCCAGCACAGTGAGAACCGGCTGAGGGAGGGAGTCTCGTGGTGCCAGGACAGCCCTGTTTTGGCTAAAGAGTGTGGACAGACAGAGCTAACGGTGTCAACACCATCCTGAAAGCAGGTAAGTTG
>NW_009732155.1:46317-63740 GCF_000703405.1 Apaloderma vittatum | reverse complement strand
GTGGGGCTGGGGAGGGGGCTCGCCCGTCCCTCACGTAACCCCCAGCCCCTGGGGAAGGCGCCCCGGGCTGCTGTCACCTCCTTCCCCTTAAACGAAACGAAATCGGTTTGATTCCGGGCTTCCAAGGTCGTCCTGGAAAGGTACATGTCAAACCCACGGGGTGTGCATTTTATTTTATTTTTTTTAAGATTATTTCCGAGATGTAATTCTTGCGTGGGGCCTCTGGGCAGGGCTTTTTCGCTCTGCTCGGGTGAGGAGGGCCAGCTCCTGATGGCCACAAGGGGGGCAGCGCGGGTCACAGGCCCGCAGGCAGATACCCTCTCTGCCTGGTGAGCAGAGGGCAATTATTACACACCCGGTACCGTCCTTCGCTCTGTACATGCTTAGTCTATGAGGGAAATCATCGTGTGCCTTCGCTTTGATAAATTCAGGTTATTCTCAGAAAACAGCTGGTCACACTACAATGTAGCTTCCCCTGGGCTGGGATGTGCCTTGATGGAATCGCCCATTTTTTGGTGGCTGTATTTCAGTTTGCGTGACACTAGCCTGGCCGTTCAGCATGTAAATACAATCAGCGATATGTCAACACCAGGTATTTCTCTAGAGATGGCTGTTCTGTCCAGAACAGATTGCTGAGCTTTACAGCTGGAACACTGAGTCATCGCCTCTGCTAGGACAGCTGCAGGAGGCTGATGTGCAGTATCTCTGCTTAATGAGAGGGCGTAGCACAACATTTTCGGCGTGAAAATAGCCAAGTTAGAAAATGCCTGTGCCCGGGATGAGCAAGGTTGGGCCGGGTGCGATTTCCTGCCGAACGCTGCGGTGCAGCTGGAGCCAAGGGCAGGACTTGGGGAGGGTTTTGTCATTAGATACACTAAGCACTGTGGGTTAGCAGAGCTGCTAACCATCCAGTTAGGCAGCATACTGACCATACCGAGCAGGCAGGCCCACATTAGCCAACGCTGCGCTGCCTTGTCTCAGTTTAGAGGCTCTCGGTGGTGTGTTGTTACTAGAATAAGCTGGGATTTTTAGTTTAGTAGTAATTGTATAATGCTACTCCACAGACCTCCATTCTTACACAGCCTAACGTGTGAAACGGGCACTGTATGCAGGTATTTTAAATTAAAAAATATAGGCTGTGTGGGGGAGAGACGATGTTTATCGTACGCCGAGTCACGCAGAACTTTGATTTCAAGACGTCCCGCTGTTGTGACAGTAGAAGCCAAAGTTGCGTTTCACCCTGTTCTTGCCAAGATTGCGTGCGGCTTCTGTTGAGATGGAGCTTCCTGGAATTGTATAAACTCCATCTATTTTCCTGCACAGTCCAGTTTACTGTAGACTGTGTGCTCTTCTTCTTCCCCCATCTATGTTTTTGTTGTTAAAGTGGTTTAAACTTTTTTTCAAACAGGATTTCTACAACTGGCCTGATGAATCCTTTGAAGAAATGGACAGTACGTTAGCTGTTCAGCAGGTATTCTTACTTAGGTGAAATGTTGTTGATAAGTTCCATCTCCCAAATCTTTTATTTTGGTAGAAAAACGGAACGGAGCATGCCATTTTTCTGCTTAGAATATGGCTGCACCAACTGACAAATACACCTAAATATTTTAAAAAGTGTAAATATTAACTGTGTATGCAGAAATAACTCACATTCCCACGCCAGGTTTAAACAAACCCAATTTAAGAAAATGGTTGGGTTTCCTGTGGGCTTCTTTTGTTTTGAGATGGGTATTGTAAAAAAGCTGTAAAATTTACCCATTCTTTTACCTTTTCTTAATCGAGGAACGGCACTTTTCACATCTGGCATTTTTATACCGTTTCTTTGCCTCCCTATTTTTTAGTCCTTCACTCACTCCTTAATTAAAAAGTAAGTCCCTCAAAGATGCAACATCCTAAATACACTTTCTTACTGTGATTACAACAAGATCCAGATTTACTTTCTTCCCCCTCTCCCAGTATATTCAACAAAACATAAGGGCAGACTGTTCCAACATTGATAAGATCCTTGAACCTCCTGAAGGCCAGGATGAAGGCGTATGGAAGTACGAGCATTTAAGGTAAGAATCCATCTTTTGTCAACACAGTATCCCCGTACGAAGTTTTGGTCACTGACAGTGAGATTTTTGAATAGGAGAGATCAAAAGTAAGTTAAATGAAACCTGCTATGTCTACTGTTAAGTATTTTTACACTTTGGTATTAACTATTTTCTGAATTCCTTGTTCTTTCTAAAGATTTATGATGTGCTCTGATCTAGTGTTCTTGAAGTTTTTTAAGAAAACATTTATGCCTCACTTCAAAGGTTGTACCAGCATGTTTTGAATATGGAAATATTCTCCGATGGTATCATCAGTTGTTTATCTCTACTAATTGTGAATGTGATTTCCAGGTGCTCCCAGTGCTGCTTCTGAAACTTGCAGGAAAACAGGCTGCAGCCGCTGGGAAAGCAAGAGTAGCTCTGTCTTGCAGTTCTTGTCTAGTTGTAAGGAACCTCGAAACATTTTGTCCTTCCCTCAGTTTGTTTTTATGCGGTATAACAACACAACACGTTCGGCCTCGGTCGTTTGTGCCTGGACGTGTTTTTCAGTTAGAGTGTAGGTTTACACCCTGTTAATAGGTAAGCAGTAATCCTGTCTTCCTGGCATGACTTTAGCATCCTTGTGTCCTGATTTTTTTTTTTAATTATAGTTCTAAGCTATTCCTGGATATCCTGACTTTTTGCCTCCCATTTTCATTTTCTCTCCTCTGGTCTGGAATCATTCCAGTCCACGCAGGGAATCCTCAAAAGAGGAAAAAGTGCGTATAGATACAGTTGCAAAAGACACATTTTAAGTTTCCTCTGTCCTTTTACGTATGCCAGAAGTCACTGCAGATTCATAAGACTGACTTGTCACCAAATAGCTGTCACTTCTGGAAAATTTTGTCTGATTTTTACTGTAGGATGGAGGTGTGAATTTCTCAAGTTAACGAACACACGTTGGCGTTCATTCTAGTCAAAGCAGTGTTTCTAGAAGTCCCACTCTCTTAATGCTCTGTGGTGGGATTTTAGCCACTTACTGATCTGGAAGAAGTCTTGTCTGTTTTAGAAGGATGAAATGATCCAGCAATAAGAATTTAAAACTTAAGAGTCTTAAGAAATTGATTTTCTTGAAGTGTTATTTATTTATTTTTTTTTGAAATACCAACTTTGTTATAGAACAAAGTTGGTATCTGGAACACTGCCACCAAATTATTTGTTAAGCTCAGCCTCTGTTGTCAGGTGAGAATTAAAATTGGTTTGATGAGTGGAAAAAAAAATATGCTGGTGTGAATTCTGTTTCTGCAGTCCTGTTACAGTGTGTTAATTCCTAGCCTGTTGGCTTTTCAGTATGACGTCAGCTGAAATTATTTGATGGTATTCTTTAAGTGTGATTTTTTCCATGATCTGTGAAGAAGATCAGAATGTACAGCCTTGTTTTGTATTAGGAGTTTCCAGTGGGAAAACAAATTGCTGGTTTTGATGCTGCTGTGTTCAAATTTTTTACAGACAGTTCTGCCTTGAGCTCAATGGACTAGCTGTCAAGCTTCAGGTAATTCTTTTCTTGATATTTTTAGATTGTATCAGGGAGGAGACTTTTATTGTATTGTAAGACATGGGACTTTCTTCTAAATCTATACACCTAAACTTAAGGAGTGACTTGAGGTAAGAGTTTTTTAAGGCTTTCAAGTCTTTTGGCAAAAAACCCCTTTCTGCTGGGGGCCAGGGTAAGAAAGTGCTTTGAACAGATCAGCTCCTTTTCGCTCTTGGGTGGTTTTTGTAACTGAACAATTGTTTCAACAGAGTGAATGTCACCCAGACACGTGTACTCAGATGACAGCAACTGAACAGTGGATTTTTCTCTGTGCAGCTCATAAGACTCCCAAAGAGGTACGGCTGTATTTTGGAAAACTGACCCTGTTGATGCATGGTTCCTGTGTTGGGAGGGAGACTGTTCTAGTCGGTTTCTCAGTCAGACTGAGAGAGCTTCTGTGGGTCAAGAACATCACTTTGAGGTTTCCTTCTTGCCCATTGGTTCACAGAGGAAATATAGTTAGACCTTCAGAGAAGCTCTATCAAACTCTGAGAATAAAAATGACTGCTGAAGTTAAAAGCATCAGGAAACATAATTAAACTGTTTTTCTGTCAACAAGTTACAGGACTTGCATGCATGTGCTCACTCGCTGTCTGTTTTTGTAGTGTCCTGCTATAGACTACACCAGACACACACTTGATGGAGCCGCGTGTCTTCTGAATAGCAATAAATATTTCCCCAGCAGGTAAAAATGCTTTATTTTGGGAGGAGGGGGTAGGTGGCCCCTGAATACTTTGAAGTTGGTGTTATGGGGCTTCCAGTGGAGCAGAGCCAACCGGAATAACAGGATGGCCTTTAGAGAGATGCTGTGACTTTAAATTTATAACTGAGTAAGTTCAAAACAATTTAAAGCAATTTTGAAATGCACCCAACATTTTTATTTTCCTTGCAACAACAAGCAGCTGCAGACACAGATGTCTGCAACGCTGAAGTCTAAATGTCATGTGTAATTCTATATAGTACAGTTTAGGAATCGGAATTCTTGGTAGCCGTTTCGGTAGACCCGCTGCGTAACCTTTCTCCTGGTGCTTTCAGGGTTAGCATAAAGGAATCCTCTGTAGCCAAACTAGGATCGGTGTGCCGAAGGATTTACAGAATATTTTCACATGCTTATTTCCATCACCGGCAGATATTTGATGAATATGAAGTAAGTAGTTTCAAACTGTATCTTGAAAGAAGGGCGTTAATCACAGTTACGGCTGTGAGACAGTTGTATTACGTGTTTCCTTATAGTCCTGCTAGAAGAGCTGCTTTCAAGCGAGGCATTGCTTATAGCAGATACCAGCTTTATAACAACTGAAATGCTGTGCTGTACGTGTGTATATATAAAGGAAAATGAATTCAGCTCCTTACTTCACCCAGTTACGGTTTCCCTTCATCTGGATAAAAGGTCAGAAGTTGAGAGGTTTTGTACAACCAGCTCCAATCCCCCTTGTTTTCAAGATTCCTGAATGTATTCAAGGACTCGGTATAGTTGGTACCGCTTACGTCTATGGTTCCTGTTTGTGTACGGCACACAAGAGTTAAAGAATTATAATTGTAAAACTGCAAAGAAACAGAGTAACTGGCAGCAGCTTGTGCACCTCCAATATGTGGGGTTTTTTTAATAGAAAAATAGAAATTAATAGATGGAAAGGACAGAAAGGGTACAGCTGATGTAAAAGGACACCTTTGCTGAATCAGCTGAGGAAGGGTTGTGCCCCGTTCTGTCAGGGGTTTCACGATACCTTAAAATTTGCTTTTGGAGTGGATCAGGCCTGCATCGATACTTGAACATATTCTTGTCTAAGTACTGTTGAATTGAGCTGCGACTTAACCCTGAACTTCAGTAGGGCTTTTTGTTAATTGCAGTAACTATAAACAAGAAGTAAAGGAAAGATTTAAAAGAAGGGATATAAATTTACCATTTAAGCCTCAGTACTGTTTTCTAAGGCTTGTAAATCTAAAGAGGTAAGTAAATATAAGCAGGTTTTTGTTAGCATGTTCCCAGTTGTTTCAAATGTTCCTTCTGTTCGTGTTATTTTTTTCCCTTTTTTCATCTCCAGAATGAAACTTTCTTGTGTCACCGGTTCACTAAGTTTGTGATGAAGTATAATCTGATGTCCAAGGATAACCTGATTGTACCAATTTTGGAAGAAGAAGTGCAGAACTCAGTGTCAGGGGAGAGTGAGGCATGATGGCAATGACAGTAGAGGCGCCTGTATTGAATCTAAAGGAACCAGTAACTACGTACTGTATATATCATTTTAGACACTTCAATCACGTATCCTCCTAGCTTTGTTTAGTAGACTTTTTGTATGCTGTGTGCATTGCCTTTTAATATGGGAAATACTTTTTAAGTTATTCATGAGCTGTATATTCATCGATGTGGCACTCATGGTTTTTAAATAAAAGTAGTAGTATCTGTTTATAATGCCTGTTAATAAAAGAATTTACAGTTCTCTAAAATTGCTGCTAAACAATCATTGAATCACAATCCTGAAGATGTGTCCGATTGGGTGGGGAAAAAGAAAAAGCCAGATTTACGATTTCACAGCAGGCCATTTTTAAGGCAGTAGCTCTATTAAGTTGTAGTTCAGAGATTATCACCTTAAAGATACAATTCTGCAGGACGCTTCTTGCTATGTTGTGGCGTATTGCTAATTTAGCTCTTATTTTTTTTTAAGATGTCTTTGAAAGTTTACTTGTGGATGTGCACATTCCTGTACGTGTACATCCAAATACTAACAGGATCTACAGCATTAGTTATACCAAAAGGACAGTTTCACTATGCTATGGAACATATATATATATATTCTAGAGAGAGATGTATCTAACAGACTTTCTGGACTTGTTTTTTTGTTACCGGTAGAGGTTTGTGTGCAGCAGGGGATGGTTGCTGTCCTGTTAAGGCAGACATCTGCTGTTCTCCACTCCACAAATTCTCTCAAGAGTAACTGTGGCAGAAAAGTCAATGGCTTATACCTGTGCAAAGTTATGGCAACTGCTTACAGATTATACCTCATAAATACTCATGTTACACTACATAACACACTAGCACAGTCTTTGCTTGCGTTTCTAGTAAAAACATTCTAAGTACGCAAATGTTGAACCTAATTCTTTGCAAGAGTTAATCATGTTTCCAACATATGTTAATTTGTTTTCCTTTATTCACCTGAATCATATTCTTGGACAGAGAGATTTGGATTCATGCTTCTGTTCCCTATCAGATGTTTATTTCAAGCTGTGTTTGCAGATTTGCAATAACTGACAATTTCCATGAGTGCTGCTTAATTGTATTAGAATGATAGAATTTAATGTTTTAGAGATGAATATGGCAGACATGCTGCTAAGTGTACGTGAATGCAGGGTCTCAAAGCACTAGAGGTGTTTTTCTGTTCAAGTGATTTTGCATAGCTGTTTAAGAGGTTGGCTGGTTGTTTCTCTCCGAGGTTGCTGGGGGCCCTGTGTCTTTAAGCAGGTCAGAATGGGCTGACTCGGCTGGGTTCTGTCATCTACACTTTGTTTTCTGCGTTACACCTACTTGGAAAGAAGGGAGTCCACCTATTTTTAAAAAGTTGTTTTTCACAATATACTAAACATGCCTTAAATTCTATTTTTTTTTTCTTATGAATCAAGCACACCTCAAGCAACTGCACCACCTGGATATAAAGGGAATTTAAACAATGAGAAAATAGAGAGACTAAGCTTAAGTGCTTCAACAGCTGTATTCTTGGGCAGCTCTTTGTGTCTCAGTGTTTATCATTGTATTTAACTGTCCGCAGGGTACTTGCATGAGATGTTGTCTGAGTGAAAGTAGCTTTAGGTACACTGTCTATACATTTAGCTGTAGCTTGCCTTGTATAGACCAGGTTGCTTGGTTTCGACAGATACCCTGAAGTTTGTGCTGCAGGTAGGAGGGCTGTAGTCTGGAGGTAGTAAATCGTGTATTTGGTGTCGTTACAGTCTGCTGCGGGACCAGCCACGGTGGGGCTGTGTTGTACAGTCACGCCGCGTGCTTCTAGCGGCCACTGCGACGCGCAAAAAGACCCCCCATGTAACTGGTGTTGCTAATTACATTTCCTCTCCAAAACTGAAGAAAATTACGTGGTGGCTCAGGACTGCATTAAAATTTTAAACCTCTTCTCTTCCTCTTAATGCTTTAAGGGTTTCTCTCCAAAACAGAAGTTGGGAAGTTTTAATCCTGTTTATTTTCATTCCGATTTGCACTGTAAAGTTGACTTGCTCTACTAAGCTGGTTTTACATAAGGCCTAAGTGAAACACTGCTTGTATTTGCCCTTGCTATTGTTTACATGAGTACTGTGTACACACATGTGCCTGAATGGTACCATAAAAATCTTCAGTCAGCCTAAGCAAACCATTGATCTGTCTAATAAATATTAACAGGTTTAATCTAGGCTCTATATAATAGGGAAACTAAGACTGTCTTTGAATTATATTGTAAAAAAAAAAAAAAAGGATAAAATTAAACTGTTTCTTTATCCATACCGCTATATTTTGGCAAGTTATCCTTATTTTTCATGTTGTCCAAGAAGGCAGGCAAGCGAGTGCTTCCAAGAGAAAGCGTGGTGCTCTCCCATCTCTGCTACCAGGTGTGCTGAAGTGAAGTCGGATTTCTTCTTTCAAAAGCAGAGAAACACAATGACTGTTAGCATGCTGACGTCAGACCTCAACGTAATAAATACATCTCACATCAGAAAATGCTGGTTCTACCATTAAAAGTAAGAGAGATTTAGAAGAGGACCTTTAGGATGCCAAAATAAGCACCTTACAGCAGCACGTCACAGATGCAGGCCTAGGGCAAGCACAGGATAACTTTCAAACCACTTTTTCCTCAGTCACTGAGGTTTTAGCCCATCTTCCAAAACTGCAGTGGGTTTGCTACTTTTTAAAATTCTCTCACACGTTGTCAAAGTGCATCTGCTTAAGATCAGAACATGTCACCAGGCCGGCTCCGCTAAACCCCTTTGTCCCTTTCAAGTTACACTTACCTGGAGGCAGGAACATTCGCTTCTTTAATTCACACCAGGTATCTAAATTCCACGCAGAAATTTGGCTCCGAAAAACCTAAACCCTAGCTAACACTACTCTTTAAGCCGTAGGGAATTGTCAAGGCAGCAACCTGCACTCTTCATCTTGGAAAGATTAATATACTAAGAACAAGGAAAAGCTACTCAGCCCTCGCTAAGTGGTTCTAACTCTACCCAGGGTTGCCCTGTGAGCTGCAGGGATGTACAGACAGGGCTGCGAAAGAGGATTCGAGCTCGAGGAAATGCTTGAGGAATTCTAGCTTGAGGAGAGGTATCCCTGATCTAACCCGTTTAGTGTCGGTGCGAGACAAACATAACGAAGAGAGCGGGTTGGTGATTCGGCAAGTGCCTTTAATGGTGAGGAGCTCCCTCGCAGAACTAGAGGAAAGATCTTAGTTTTACAAAAAAGAAAATGGTATTTTACAGACCAGAAACAGAAGTTAAGCAGCAATTTATTGCAGCTGACCAGGTACGTAAATCAACTGCTCAGACAATTATGAGCAGGGCACAGCTTTTATTTTTTTGTTTGTTAAAGTGGATAGTTTCTTCCTGCTTGTAAACACTAGAAAAGTATTTCCTCTCCAAACAATTTAAACATCAGAAAGCATAAACAGTCTTTTGCAGATGTTCCTGAACAGCACCGGCTGCCTTCTCTCTGTTCTTTCTACGGGCTGCAGGGCATTTCTGTTGTCACAGACAGATCAGGCACTTTTATATTTCAGACATCAGGCTCTTAATGAAAGCTCTGTTATTTAATAAGTAAGCGTACTTACTTGTTTTCTTTCGTCAGAGAGTGCATCCATGCTTTAAGTTTTATTTGCCATTTTTTCAATCCAAAGATGAGTACGTAAAATATCTTCCGGTCAAACGACACCTGAACAGCGTGTGTGTATATATATGAGCATACAGAAGAAGTCTTGCCAGAGTTGCTCTGCTCTACAAGCTTAGTTGACGTGGCAGCGCGGGTCACAACACTAGCAAAGGCACACGGTAACGCTCTAGTTCGTGCAAGACCAAGGTGATGAAATGAGTAACTTAAATTAGAATCCCTTCTATCCAAAACGCACCCTCCCCTTCTCAGTTTTCCGAGTAGTGAATATGGCTTTATGCCAGTTCAAGAAGAAAAGCCTTTCCTGCTAAAAGCCGAGATATTCTCGGGTGTACCCGGGGACAGCCAGAGCACACGCCATTTCTACCCTTGTTCCAGAAACAGAGCCTCCCCTGTGTACATCCCATTCATTAAAAGTTCTTTAGAAAGATACTTGAGTTTTCTGCATTTTCAACAGCTGATTGAAAACATCTCAGTTAAATGATTCTTTTTATCCAATGAATATATTCTAGAATGATTAGCTGCATTCAATTTATTACTTGATACATTACAACTTACTGAAATAGCCATTGTCCACTTTTGTTTTAGGATTCACTACTGTTAACTGCCTTCAGCAGGGACACTACTTTATAAAAGGCAATCTCTTTGACGTGCTTTAAAAGCTGTAACTTGGAATATTCTGAATGTCTTAAGTTTTCTGACCCATTTTTGCTGGGTTTACAGGTTTAGCTTGTATGGAAAACCACCACTAGTTAGAATTACACACACGACAGTTCTGGATAACTCATGAAATGTACTTTCAGAAGCAGAGCAACTTACTCCAAGTTGCACAAGAGCACCTGTTGCCCTGTTTTTAATACATCAGTCACCTGGCTTTCTGCCCAAGACAGATAATGTATTTTCCTAATTTTTTCCCACATGTGTGTACGCTGGAGGAGATCCGGGCTAGCTGCATGAACCGTGACTGCTGCTCACGGAGTAGCGGCCGGCATGAGAACGAACATGAGGTTCACGCCCCACATCCGTGACTTGGAGATGGGAGAGGAGCCTGGAGAGAACGGAACGGATTTCTTACCGTGCCTGCTACAGCAGGTGCTCCTGCTCGCTCCCTGCGGCACACCGAGTCCTGCTGCTGCCCCGCCGGCGCATACTTGGCTCTTCCAGCAGTCACGATTCAGACCTGTTTTGCCAGGCTGCCAGCATTTTTCTTAGGAAATTCAAGTGAGAAAATCGAATCTGCCCTTTTCAACAACGTGCAATGGGAAAAAGAAGGAATGTCTCCAGCTCCAGGGCTGTGGACTTTTTTTTTTTTTTTTTTGAAGAAAGAAACACAGACCCCAAACCTGCTACAAACAGTTGCTTTCCAAAAGGGAAAATAAGCCCGCCTGCAACAATTCCATCGTGACGCTGGGAAGCAGCTCCAAAGCAATTATCCTTTCAAGCTCCCACTATCATCACTATCCCACTATTATCATTTCGAGCTCCCCTCACCCATGCTGTGAACAGATTTGCTCAGTTCTCTTCTGATTTCTCATTTTGATCAGATTGTTTTCGATTAGCTTTAGTGTAATGAACATTTATCGTTTGCATTTCTAAAACTAACCAAAGCCCACTATCATTAGTTATCATCACATCTACCTTCAGAGACGTGTTTTCATTCAGCCTCTCCTCTGTAAAGTGTAATTTCAAGACAGCAGCATAAAAACCATTCTGGTCCCTGCCCCATCCCACAGCACCCTCACCCTTTGAGTGTCCCTCCTTGTGCGTGGTGCAGTTGAAGACACTTTACCCGGTGTGAAATACATTTACCCAAGAAATTTTGCATATATTCAGCAGCCTATTTGCATGTAGCCTGTGATCAGATGTTGCCTATTAAGTTCAGACCACTTCCTCCTCCACTGCGCACCTTGCTGGCAACACTCCGCAGAGTTTCTCACACTTCTTTCTCACAGGCTGCAAGTTCTCTTTCAGGGGGTGAGAGGTTCTTAACCTCCCTTCACAAGTAAATTATGAACACACCGTTATGCAATCTATATGCTGAGACAGCTTTTGGCTTAGACGTACAAGGAATCCTGGTAAAACCTGCGTAAGTGAAATTACTTTACAGGAGCAAGGGCCAACAGCCTCCAGGGGTCTTCTGTACAGATCAAGTCTGAATGTAGCATAAATTATTAACACTCTAGTGTAAGACTTACCAATTCTCTAGGCTTTTGAATTTACGCAAGGCAAGTAAAGTGAAAATTGCATTAAAACTTAACAACAGGCAGTTCATTTTCCCCACCAATATTTACAACACTCTTAAAAAAAACACACAACAAAAAACTCCGAACAACACTCCTCCAGCTTGTGGAAAACACTAAACATCCTCATTCCTTTCTCTCTTACACAGTTCAAACTGTCAGTTTTGCAGCATTTGCTTTCTCGCTCATCAAAAGCATTAACAAGTTAGCAGAGCACCCAGTCAGGTAGTTATTCTACTAAAGAGAGACAGAAAACCAAATTATTTTGCAGTAGTATTATTACTACAGTAGGATTACTGCAACAAAAAAAACAGACAACAAATACAAAATTAGTCTGGGAAAAGTCATAGGATTATACCAATGCATTTAAAGTAGTATGACTTTTTAAGTAAGAAAAAACCAAACCAAAACCAGCACACGCATTTGTGTGAATTATGTACATGTCCATCCGGTGAAGTTACTTACTTTATCACATACATGTGACCTGAGTGACTCCATCTTCCTGGTCAAATTGTCCATCATCCAGTTCCCTTAACACTCCGTCGCTGCTGCTGAATCTTGGAAAGCCTCCGTACTGGGAGGGCCCCTCCTGGATCCAACACTGTTTAGATGGAGACAGGTGAAACTCAGCGGGTGGTTGTCCAGTTTCTACAGGGCGAGAAGTAGCCGTGTCTAACCCAACGCTTCTGCTGGAGACTTTGCCTTTTTCCTCCCCAAGAACTTGTCTTAAGGATTTCCTCTGAAAGAGAAGATGATGTTTAAATATTAGCTTAATTAGGAGAAAAATAAAAGCCAAACATTGCAATGAGTCATGCAGGGATTTAACGTGAGCTGCATTTTAATGTAAGGCAGCATTTAACACTGGTTTAACTATGAACTCCTCCGGAAAAAACCCACAGATTCTGACAGACATATTTGTTCCTATAAATAAATTTCAAGGCAGATGAAGAAAATGCAAGATGTACCTGAGATTCAAGAAAGCACAAAAAATTGCTAAGAACAAGTACTTTGGTAATGCTCAATTCTTGCGTACTACCTGTCCTGTAGAACAATTTGAAAGGGGGTCTAAAGAGACCTTACATAGTACATAAATAGTATAAACAGTCTGACATTAGTACTGGGATCTTCTAACGTGCTTCTTGTTGAAGTGATGGCTATCGATGTAAAAAAAAGAAAAGTGATTTATGCAAACCTATCTCACCATGCAAAGGGTCAGACGATGGACACGGAGCTACGAAGGAATCCAGCCTCAGCAAAGAGCAGTGTTCTGGGGGCACGAACGCTCTTGCATAACTGCAAATGATTTAAAAACAAAGCATCCCACCCTGTCAAGTTCTGTGCCCCCCTTCTATACATTGCTAAGTTTGTTTTTTAGCTCAACCCCTTTTTGAGACAGTAAAAACGACGGCCCTCATGGCTAAACGAAGTGTCTTAAGGAAGCTTGTTGCGGGAGACACTGGGAGATTAGACTGAGGGGAATACCGTTGCCTCAGGAGAAACAGAAGGAAATAAGCTTCACCTGGATGCCATGGTACAAAGCTGGAGAAGCCCGCTTAAGGGAAATAAAGGAAAAAAGAGGAAAAAACCAAACAAACAGAAAATACCCCAAAGGACTCCTCCTCTGAACTATTTTCTTTGAAACGCAAATGACGTGTGATAAACCAAGAGCCCCCAGAGCCAGCCCACGGTGAGGGCTGCTCTCACTAGAACGCTGGCAAGGCTGTGGTAAGTTGTACACCTGTGTCATCAGTGTCCAGGGGATATTTTAAATAAATGTATTAAAAGTTTCTAGAGCAAAAGTCAGTTCAAGCTTTCCAATTACAGCAGCTTGTTCAGCACCTGGAATCTAGCCACTCGATGCAAAGCTAGCAGGACGTTCTGTACCACTGAGGTATTCCTTAGAAAATTTATGAATTTAAATTGTAATGAAGGTAACATGCCATTGGCCAATTTAAACTTTTAGGTAAAAAAAAGCAATGAAGTAAAAAGATTAAAATTTAGGCCAAGGACACCACAACTGGAAAAACAGAAGAAAAACGTTACTCTGCTGAACGTTTCGGCTTCAGGCTGAACCACCTATTTATCCCACGCTAAAATGACCTCAGCATACTGAAATTTCCTGGTAAAGTCAAACACTCACCGGAACCTAAGGAACACATTTAGACACTGAATTTGTTCAGATTTTTAACAGTAATCCTGATGTAAACGGCTACAAATCAGCTACTTCCTGCTTACTTCCAGCATGTTAATGCTTAAGTGAAAGCTCTCCCATTGCAGCAAAGTAAAACAGTAAGGATAAACCACAGCATTTCAGCTGTATAAACCAAAGCTGCCGATCACAACTGCGTGAGAGAATTTAAACTGTGAGCATCATAACAATTCCTATTTTTAATTTACATCAAGCCTCAAACATTCATCGGTTCCTCACGCGGCATGTTTTTACAGAACTGGTTTGTATTCTGTCTCTTGGCAGAACCCAGCCTTAGCCACCCCAACTTGTGTCACGTACTTACGCTGCCTTTTGGGAGATGCTTACAGTTAGAAATAAGGCGCCTTTCCAAGCAAAGAGTATTCGTATTAGCAGCCCGTGCCCTTATCTACCAAGTATTAAAAAAGTAGGGAAGCATCAGGAAAAGCAGGACTGACATAATAAGGTTTTGTATATTTAACAATACTATCAAAATTATGTTCCAAACCCACACTTCTAGAAATGTCGGAGGAAGTGCATCAGGAAAGAACGTCAAGTCAGATTCGGATGAGTAACTGGCAGAGTTTAGAAGAGGGTATGAATGGAAGAGAAGATTAAGACACTGGCAAGGGAGACTACAGAGAACACTGAAGAGAAAAAAGCAGAAGCTCAAGTTTTGTAAGTGAAGAGATAAATCCTAGACAGGGTACTACATCTAGCTGGGAACTGAGATGGCAGCAGAGACAAAAAAATCAAACAGGACTTCAACTGTGCGTGTTGAATGGAGTTCTTCCAGGCACGGAAGTAGTAATTAACAGGAGACACGGCGAGAAGGAAGTTAGGTGGAAGGAAAGCAAAAGCCTGGAGAAGAATAACAAAAGGGAGTACACTTTAGAAACTCTAAGCAGAGGAAAATAGAGATGATTCTAACTGACCGGAGGGCAGGTAGGAAGGACAGAGATCAAACAGCACTGTGCAGGCGCAGTAACTGCTGTGACTTTGACTCTGAGCAGAACGCAGTGACTGCCAGTTACTTAATCCTCAAAGCACTTTTATACAACTGCTACTACAGGAGCCTCGCTCAACAGGGACAGGTCGTTGTTGAGGTCCAGCTGCAGGAATTTTAAATCCTCTACTTCTGTCACATATTTTCACGTAGCAAGAGCTAACACACCCCTTCACTCTGTTAACCTCCAGAGTACAGTGTCCCCTCACACAACCAACTTCATCGACCTAAGCCACAGTAATTTCTTAGCACAAAACAGTTTCTTAGCATGCTTATGCTTTTCTCTATGGCTTAATGCAAGATGTACATGGCCGAGAAATAAATATAACAGGAGTTGTAACATGACTGCCCTCCATGCAACTTGTTTCAAATTAAACCCTCTTCTGACACTTTTTCCCCATTGATCTTTAAGTCTAGTTTATTTCCTTAGCTAACCACTGTATGAAGTACTAATTTATATTAATGCCATAAACACGTGACTTACCTCAGGTGTCTGGACAGCGGAATTCCACATAACAGGTCTCTGAAGAAAAATTACTTGCTTTGTGGCCAGATTTCCTTCACTAAAATATAAAGAGAATTGTTTCAATATTTTAAAGGCAATAATAGCCCCTGTAACACATCCATACCTTCCAGAGTCAACTTTAAGTTGTGTGTATGTGAGTCCATTAGTGAGAAGAGTACAGACTACCAAGCATTAACTGGTTTATGAATTCCTGAACAGTTCTGTAATCACATTAAAAAAGAAAAAAACCCCAGTATACAGCTGGATTAAGGTGTACAAGAAAATACGTATAGAAAAAAAATTACTTCCTTGATTAGAGTTAACGTATCTGAAAGTTTACGTACCAGAGCTCCTACTTTTAATCAAAATCTGCACCTCTACATCTGAAGTAAACCTCGAAGAGTTGTTCTTTCACCTAATCTTCACTGTCAAACCTACAGAAACATATTCTCACCTACTAACGTGGCAACTCATAGACGCCATCTCAACAGATCCACGGCTTCAACAAAAGTCTCAATCCTTAGCGGTAGGAAACTTGGAAGTAACAATCTTTACTGCTACTGAAAAAGTGTTTTCTGGCTGTAACATGACATGTAACTGATGAACTTGCTCTCTCACGGCCTACAGATGGGAGGACTCAGCTCAGTTTTCATAAGCTCTACATCCACAGTGAGATAAACAACACTGGCTGTTTGGTACACGGGAGGTAAATGAATAGGAAGGACAAGAGTGTTTAGTCACAAAATAAAGGCGGGGGGGAAAAAAAGAAAAAAGAGGAACTTCAGTTTTTAGATCTGGAACTTCTACAAATGCTGGTACTGTTTTGGTAGATACAATTTAAGGAACCACTGTTAATTTTTTCTCAAAAGGAAATACATTCTTTTAGTACTGGTGATACACATCCTTGAAGTCATTACGCATTTATTTTCATCACTTTTCCATCAGAAATACAGGTCAGCACGCGGATTGCATATGTACTACAAAGCCCACCTCTGGCACTGGAAGAATATAAGAATTTCAAGACCAAAGCACTAGGGTGGGAGGGTTTAAAAATGTTCTGTGCTGTTCTAAATATCTTATACTACATTTTGATAAACTCTTCCTTCTCCCTCCAACTCCTACTTCTGGGCAGGATGCAATGAGATCTTCACGCACGTGAAGACACTGAAATACTTTGGCAGAAGGATGACTACGGGTTTAAGAGTGAGCTACAGAAAAGTAGCAAAAAGGAAAGACAAGAGACATGTAGCGAGTTCATTTGAAGTATCTACGATTCTACCAATTCTATCAATCACAAAGCAGTATTATTATGCATAGCATTACAGAAACAACTACTAATATTACGTAAGCGTGTGCTTTAGTAGGGGCATATCAATCTTAACCACGCTCCTAACGCTGAGATACCCGATTTGTGTTTCATGCCAGGGTTAGGACTGACAGAGTTAATTTTTAATGTTTAATATTAGGGACTTGCTCCAAGAAAAAAAATCAGGGATTAGAACTGCTCCTATGAGATCAGGAAGAGCTTGTTAACAGCCTGTCCCAGTGGAGCTTCTGGAAGCAAGCTCTGAGAAAATACACAAAACAGCACTTTTCCCAGCGCGCTCAGCTGCACCTGATCAACAGTCAGTGACGATGGTTTTGTGATGGTGTTTGGCCCCTCACAACCTTCCTTATAGGCCAGTTGAAGTCCCGTCTTTGCACATCTTCCTCAGATGAGAACAGAGAAGTATCTCAAACTCCAGCTTGAGGCAGGAGAAGGAACTCATTAGTTGCCTTAAGTCAACGAGGCTTCCCTACCTCGCTATTGGCGTTCGTTGAAAGAAAATGTGTTACAGTTTTATGTCGTGACAAGGAAATGGGCAATCTGGCATCCTGACTCCACTTGGCTGGGTCTATCTCCCTGCCTCAGTTATGTCCATTTCGATGGTATCAGCTGGGAAATCTCTCTTTCAAGTGAGAAGGCTGAGCACAGCCCCTGGCATGGGAAGAGCCTATGGCTTATTGTGTAACAG
>NW_009732155.1:44118-46286 GCF_000703405.1 Apaloderma vittatum | reverse complement strand
CATTCCTGCAGGGAACAGGGAAAACCCAAACATTAAGCTACAGCTTGTACAAATTCTGCTAGAACAGAGAAAGGACACGATGGTGAGTAGACAATAAGTAAATTAACACTTTTCTAAGTCTGAGCTTATTAAAATGCTGCACACGACAAAGTGGCTATGAGCGTAATTCACAAAGAACTCAGTGACAGCGGGATTTCCACAGAATCTAAACTAGGAAAAAGCGCTCAGGGCAAGCCGCTCCGTAGCTGCCCTCACATTTCCACACTCCCTCTTCGCCTCCTGAGTCGGGGCCATTTGGAAAGATCAGATTAAGTAATTTGTCATGATAAATGAATAACGACCACGTCAGTGGGTTCGCAGCGTGATGGCCTGCCCGCTTCCCAGCGCTGCTGGCCCCGTCTGCCGAGACCAGCAAGGGGAAATAAAGGTCACAGCGGAGCGAGGCTGCCAGAGCCTTTTTCCTGTCTCGTCTTTTAAGAGGGACGAAGAGCAACAGAGGCTCTTTTGTTAAAACACCAGCGATTTGCTTGTCTGCTTATGCTGCGTGGGCAATAAATTTGTCCTCTCACATGTAGATCTTTAATATGGCACCAAAACCAATCAGGCTGGAAGCTAAGTAGCACTAACAACATCTCTGAGTTTTTACAGATTTAGTTTTTTTTAAATGCACAAACATTTCATACACAAAGCACTTAAGCGAGGTTAGACTAAGTTTTCTGGAAAAATGAACAAAAGCAGCAGGATAATAATTTCTTTTAACCCATTCATTATTTTGCATATCCCAAATTAAAAGTTTTGCATTTCCTTGGAGTTGCACAGCCCCTAGACTTTCAGTTACAAGACACATACCAGCTTGGGATAGTACATCTCCTGCTTAAAGGATCTGCTAAATGAAAAATTAAAAAAAAACCCCCACAAATCAACAACAACCAAACGTAGAAATAATTTTAGACCACCAGCATGTATGAAGTTCTACAGACTCAAGGTAATATCATATTAGTAACTGCAGCAGCATTTAGTTACCAGTAAAGTATCTTCTAAGTTTTCCCATTCACTAGATTTAACCCCTAAAAGACTATTAATTTTATTGTTGTGATATAACCTCTGAAATTGGCATAATTACTGTTAAATTCTTGTCCTGAAGACATTTACCTAGTAAATAACAGTTGTATCTAACTCCGGAGGCTCTTTAGGTCACCAATATTATTGTGGGCCTGTCTTGACGCCTTTTTTTGGTCAAAAAACCTCTTTATTGACTGCTAACAGAATTTAACGGCTGGATGCGAACACCGCATCACACGCGTGGGTTTTTTGCAGGCTCTGTTTTCTCATATCCCTGGGAAAAAAAAGCATCACTGGCAGAAGAGGGGAACTTCCGTGGGGTTTACAGCGTAACCATGTGATGGCCAAAAAAGGAATACATCAGTGCACGATCGTGCTGTCACGGCCCAAAACGTTGCTCATTTTGTTGTGGGTTTATTTTCAGTGTTTCTGAAGCCTGTTAATATTCAGGCTAGGTTTGGAGGTCAGAGTTCCAACTCTGGGAAAAGCCCAGCTGTTGCGCAGCATAAAGCATCCCTCTTTGTCGAGGCATTTAACTCGCATTCCTGGGACACCCCACCACCACAGTAATGGCATCGTTCGCATCAGACGCATAGTAACCGCCCAGGAATTTCTTCTCCTCTTTAAATACCAACATCAATGCCCCAAAATAGTATTTATCAATCACTGTTCAAAACACTTAGACTATGAATTTTTGCTTGAAAAAATGAATTCAAGGATAACCACTTTGTTTTGTATTTTGAAAACTGCTTCTTTACATAGCAGGAGCTTTACAAGTTCAAAATTTCACAAAATTCAGAAGAAAACAAAATAAACAAAAAAGCAGAAGACGCTGTATTATTTTACCACAATTTCTTCTGTCTTTGCATTTAACCATTTGCTTTAAAATGAACTATTAAAAAACCACAGAGCCAAAAAAAAGCCCAACACCTATTTCCTGATCAGAAAAACCTCCTTCTGACATGAGTCAGTTAACTGTGTCAACTTACTTGGAGAAAAAAAAAATAAATTCCACTTTATTGGAGCAATTCTCTTAAAACCTTTAAGTCACATCCTTTTTCATGCTATCTTAATATACTGAAGTGCGGATCCAAAGATTACTCAAG
>NW_009732155.1:30250-44103 GCF_000703405.1 Apaloderma vittatum | reverse complement strand
CTCTTTCCATTGCATCTAATGAGCCCTGCGCCGTGCCTCAGCATATTTATTTTCAAACTTTGGCAATCTTAATCTAATGGGAGGAGAATGAGGAACAAAAAAAGTTAAAATAATAGAAGGAAAAATGTGTATGCTTAATCTAGTGCTTCATTTGCCATTTTTAGTTTGATACTGTGAAAAAAACCACAGTAGTTTTCTCCATTGAAATAAAGAAACGGGAAAAAACACAAGAAAATCTGTAACCTTACAGGGGATCCAGGTCTGCTACTTCAGTCTTGATACATATACAGAGACCCCTCAGTCACTCAAATAAATATTACAATAAGAGAACTGAAACCCAGTAGTTGGCTACTGTATTTGAAATGAAAAATAACGTCTACGCTAAAGAAGAGAAACAGTCGAATAACGTGCAGGATTAGCACATTCTGCTCCCTGATTTGTAATAAGTACTGCCTGACTGTCTTGTGACAACAGGACTTCTTACAGCGTTTGAACCAGCCATTCACCAAGGTCCTAAATTAGTGAAGCATTTCAACACTTGTTTAAACTTGAAGTATGCGAGTAACCCTACTGCTGCCTCATTGCCAGGGACTGGGCACGGGATAAAAAGCTTCCTAAATAAAAAAGTCTTTCACGTGTAGATATGAACGTTGTATTTTAAATTTAGGATTATCGGTCTAGTTTGAAACTCACTGAAGTCAGTAGTCCCAAAACACTGTGGTGAAAAAGAGTTCCACCCGAACGCTACTGGCATCTCAAGTTTTGTATGCAGTTAACATTATTAGCATTTTTCTTCCTTTTACATCGAAGTACACACATAACCCCTCGATAATTCCGAGACGCGTACACCAAAAATGCTGTCAGCTGTTGTGGGGTACCTGTCATGTCGTACGATAGGTGTAGGCAGGACGCAGGTCAGGAGCCATCCAAACTCAGCCAGCGTGTGCAATAAGGGTCCGTAATCTGTTTTAATTTCACACCCCTACATTAATAATTATAAAAAGTAGTAAAGAGACTCTGCACAGGTTTTATTTGCATTTCTACACAAATGCCAACAACTCTCCTTTATAATGAGTTACTACTTTGAGGTGACAGCCAATCGTGGGGTTTGGCGGAGATTCACCATTTCAAACTGAAAACAGCTTGGAAAGTTGAAGACCAGGAAAACAGAACATCTTAACTTCAGGTACGAGCCCTGATTCAGCAACACATTCAAAGCCCGCCTCGCCTGTCAAATCGTGTTGCTAAATTAACACATAAAACTTCAGCCCCGTAACATGTTCCTAATTCACGTATTTCTGTTTTTACTTCACATCTGAGTAACAACCTGAATACTTAGTTGTATCCTTAAGATTCTGAAGTTTGGTTGGGGCTTCTTTCATTCAGGTTCGGGTTTTTTTGAACATACAAGGTCTTAGTTTCACGCTGTTTCTTGTCACATCGGTGAATGTATTTATCATTGAGTATTTCCAAAGTAAGCCCTTAGCATCCTCCAACAATGATTAATTTCAGATGTAGTTCCTTCCAATAATCTTACAACATTAGAAAACATTGAATAATTTACTGCTGTACCTTGCTACAGTAATACATGTAAATTAGGAAAAATGAAGTCTTTAAAATTTAGCAGTAAAATTTTACTACTAATATGCATCTGAAAATCACTCTATTAATTCACTACCAAATTTTTTCTTATTCCATTTCTATATTTTGCTATTTTCTTCCCCATTTTAATTTTAAATACTTCAGCACACTGCCAGTGGAGCTGCACTTGCTGAAACTATGTGGAAACCAGTCTGAAACACATAGATTTTAAAAAAAATTCTTTTGTGGTTGTTTTTGTTGGTATAAGCACCTGGAAATGTCAGGCCAGAAACTCTGTAGCAAATTTCTTTTATGCTCATTAACCACTGGCCACCGGCCTGACTTCATCTTTATGACTCAAGGCTTTAGTTTAGCTTCTGCAGGTGGTTTCAAGAAACCATCCTGAATGTTTATCAAACACTGGTACCTGCATCCCAAGGAAAAAAACAAAGAAAAAATACAAGTAGGAAATAGCGTTACTAAATAATCACCCACTTACCTCGATGACTGTCCATTGTTCCACAACTATTGCGTCATTTCCTTTCCTGTTAGAACCTGGAACTCCAGCACCTTCTTCTTCATAGATAAATAATCCTTCTAAAGATTTGGGCAAATAGTCCCCTGCGAACATAAAGACAAATATAAAGTGAATGACAAAGTTTTAGGCAGATATCTTACTGAGATGTACACATGGGCTTGTGGGGTTTTTCTGTTTTGTTTTGGTTTTTTTTACTGAAGAGTCTTCTAAAATAAAACTGAGACACCAAATAACTCAAATTCATGGTTATTTCTGCATCTGGTTGCAACTCAATGAAGGATGTGAGTCAATTTGTTTTTCAACCCCCTTTCTCCTATACAAATAGACTATGAACCATTCCACTTTCTGATTTCCAGCTTCCTGTATTCAAAATAACCTCCTGAGCAGATAAGCACAGACCAGACACTGCAGCTTTTGGTGTGGTGGGAGAGATCATAAAGACAAACCAAGTGTGAAGAGCAAAGCCCAGCTACTGCTCCTTAAACAATCTGTAAGTGGCCACAGGAAGAGCCTGAAACCCAACTAATTGTAGGAAGATTCCTAACGGGAAGGAAGTTTCAGAGCACAACTCCCTGACTCACTTGTCAAAGCCTGACAGCATCCGGCTGGCCCGAACTAAAGCTGCACGTCGAGTAATGGGTTCATTTTCTGGTTTTGCTTCTCCTAAGAGCCATCGGGAAGCCTTTTGTGCAGATGTCCCTTGACAGTTGACTATCTTAAGCTAAATATTAAAATATGACTATGTAATCCTCAGAACACCAGATTTATATCCTCTCAACACCAGATTTATATCCTCTCCAATCTCTGCACTAAGAGATATAAAGAGAAGATTGTGTTTGCCACAGCTCCAACGAAGGCAGATAAATTAAAAAAAGCACCTAGCAAACAAAGTACACGTACAGAACACAACCGGCCTGGTTTTGTACCAGACTGGCACAAAAGGTGTAAACCGTGAATTCCTGTTTTTTTTTAGCATACCTGTTAATGTGCCATGAAATACTATTTACTTATACTATTTTTTACTACACTGAATGTGGTAGATTTATGTAGTTTGAGTTATGATTATTTAGATACTTGCATGCATATATATCTCTTCCACACAGCTGGAGAGGTACTGAACATGTATTATTTTTACATTACATATAAATATGATGTGATTCTACCTGAAACTGAAGATATGCCTTTAAGCACAAACATACAAACACCTAGACATCTCCTCATAATTCGTAAATATTCTTATAAATTCGTGGACTTTGACCTTTCTTTAGTGTGCACGCAGACAGCTAAAACAGGCAGCGCACCTACAGCGCATTAGAATACTTCTATCGTTTTTCAAACATGATAGAATAACTCTAAAATTTAAACAGTTTTTCCCACCAGACACCTCCACTCAGTGGTACTTTGAGACAAAGCAACAATTCATAAAGTGTGTCATGTCAAGAAACACCTCTATGGAAAAATCTACACCTGCAGGGGTAACTGGTTCACCTGCCCATTCTGTCAAGCACAACAGTTTGTCTTTCTTAATATCAGTACTCAGAAAGTGCTGTGACAGGGCACACAACCCAGAAACAGTGAAAATATTGCCACAGCACTTCTACTCATCTCGGGTACTTCTATGATGGCGAGAGCCTCCAAGGCAGCTGCACATGGGGGACACTACACTGATCCAAACGGCTACTAAAAGAAATGGTTTTTCAAACTGCATCCTCTCTTAGCAGAACACAGAAGTTGGTAAATACTAAGAATTGACCAAACTGTTATTTTACGTTAAAACTTCCTCCTACCTTAAACTGAGTATTGCATTTTGATCCTGGAAGCAACAGAATTCTGCTGACTCTGCCAAATATCTGTAGAGTCCAAACCAGGGCGGGATTTCTGCAGCTACCCGTGTTTGTATTTTTATTAAAACGATAGCTACAATTTGCTCGTGTCACTAAAGCCGTCTAAAAGAACAAGTACTGCTAAAGGCACCTCACAGTCTAAAAGCAAAGCAAAGTGAGGTGAAGATGACAATTAGACATACAGGCAGGCAAACAAGAATTATTTCTAGTAACGAGTGTAAGTGCTTAAATACTTTTTGTTTCCCCTCAAAAAAGCATTTTAGGTTTCCCTCTGCCGGACACAACTCTCATCTGGTTATAAAACCCTTGAATGTCCACCTCAAGAACATTCTAGCTCAAGAACTCAGTTGCTAAATTGATTTCTTACTGTGGTTACAGACACTTGCTCAGCTGCAGAATTCCATGCACACAGTCAGTCATAACCTGAGTAGTAAAGACGGGATAGTTATTCGCATAGAGGAGACAGCTCCAGGGGAATGAGAAGACTGTGGAACTGTTGTTGGACAGCAGCTGTGGAGATTAATTTCAGCAGCTGCCAAAACCAGCCCTCACTGAATTGTAACGTATCTCCAGAGAGTTATTTTCCAGCTCTAAAAAATCTCTATTGAAAACCAGGCATCTCATTTCTCACCTCTCCTCCCCCAAAGGAAACTTCGTTCTTCCACTGACTTCAACAGACAGGAATTATAACTTAGGAACAAAAAAGATGACCAACAGAAACTGTGCCATGAGACTGTTTATGCACACAAACTAGGCAGTTCCACAGGCACTGGCTGCCAAGTTCAGTTCAAACTGAAACGAACCTCTTAACTCCATATTTTACCAACAACAGAGCTTTAGGCAGAGCTGCCAGCAGTGGCGCAGCACTGTCACACAGCTCTGCCAAAGCGTGGGATTTGGGGCTCAGCAGCGAGGGGCCTGGGCCACCACTAGCACGGCTGGCATCAGCCTTGTGTGTGCCCGTCAGGAGGAACTCGGAAAGAACGAGTAGGATCTCTCCAGAATAAACACTGAAGCAGGAGGGACTAGGAAATCCTCCCTCCTGGCTATCTGGGGGATGTGCTCACAGTTGAGGGCAAGGACAAAACCTGATTTCTCTGCTCCCTGTGTTTGTCCACAGCTGACCAGAACAGCCTGAGGAACCATCTCGAAACTTCTGGATCAATGGTGGAATTCTAAAGGAAATTCTTCTGGAAAGAATTTTTCAGCCTAGCAAAGAGCTGGAGAAAGCAGGAAGCACCAGAAGCCTGGCTTAGCTCTAACAGTGCAGCAGGAACTCGGGATGCAATTTGTCTCATCGAAATATTCGACCGAGTACAGCGCAGCCTTCTACAGTGAGCAGCAGAGTATGAACATCAGGGAAACATGTATCTAATGATGTTTTCCTCATTACCTTTTCCTCTTAAAACCAAGGCAAAATAAAATAAAACAAATAAAGAAGATCTAGCACAAAAGGTTCATTGGATTATAATGCTACATTACTACCCTGCTTTGGAAAACTTCAATATGAGAAAACACAGGAGAAATTTCCATTACTTGGAGCTACAACTGCCCAGAAAACAAGACATTCCCTTTTCAGATACTAGATTCTATAAATTTACAATGACTACCTGAACATGTTTACATACGGCCCTTCACAGCGAGAAGCAACACATTATGTAATTCTACACAGAAAAGTAGAAGTTTCACGATATTCTGGGGCTGGACTCACCTTTAGAAGTCTCCCAGTGCACAAAAGAATCAATTAAGGACAATCCTTGTTTATAATAAAACGTGGTTAATTCTAGCCAGTCTGCTTCCAGTGTACTAATAACTGGCCCCTTTCTTGTTACTTTCATGGACAAAACACCTTCGTGGTAGGTCCAGCAGGTAGAATCATCATCAAAAACATTGAAGACTGTGTATAGCTTGTCTAAGAAAACAAAAAGGAAAAAGAATGGATCTCTGCTCCAAAAGAAAGATATTATTAATCGCTTAGTTCAGTGTAGGTTTCTGAATCTAAGAAACAGTTTTAAGAATTGTTTCCTGATGCGACTGTACTCGGCCTGAGCCCTAAACACACTCAGGTGTGAGGGGACACACTCCGGGATGCGAGAAGAGTGTGAAGATATTGCAGTTGGGCTGTTGCTGGACCTTTTAGGTAAGTGGGTTTTGCATAGAGAAAATAGCACTAGAGCTGAGAAAACCCCAGTGGAAACAGGCTTCACTTCTGCTATGCATGGAACTTCTGACCACAAATACGTGAAGTCACTGTAACTGAAGATTAAAGACAATTCTCTCAATTTTGAAATATTTTTGAGATTTTTATCTATTGTTTTCTGAAGATTACATAAGTACCGGTATAATTATTTGTCTACTGGGGTTTCCCACATGGTAACTGAAGAGTGAATTAAACATACAAAACCTGCATATCCTCAAACACTTTTTCTATCTAGGCATTAATACAGTGCTATTAGAAAAGCAGTCATAAATAAGCATTCATAAAAATTTAGAATTCCCTAATTAACAGCATTTTAGGAAACCACTGGTGACAACTTAGGAAGTCCTAGCTGTACAAATGTATTCTACAACTACACTCACGTGTGGAGAACACCAAGCAGTTGCAAAAAAATCCTCTCAGAGTCCCTAATACTTGGCAATACTAAAATCAGGGCAATATTTTTAACTCTATAAGTAAAAGATGACTTGTCTTTCTACATAGTTGTATATTATCACTTCCATATATGGTTGTATTAGCGGAAACACATTTATCCTGACAGACCTTAATTTCTCTTCCCATATACTAAAGTGATATCACTTTTATATTCTCCAGGAAAAAAAAAAAGTCATTTCCCAATATAAATATTCAATTGCTCATGCCTATCAGAAATTTGCCTCCACAAGCTGTTTATTTGTAAGTAATTCACACATTATGCCTCCCAAAGCTAGAACTCAGTTTTGCTTCTTCTGAGCGTAGAAATGGCATAGTGAAGCATCAGTACACACCTATGTACATGTAAAACTTTCTTTGAAAATTCACAGCAGTAATTTTTAAAATGATGGTTCCATACAACATTGACGAAGAAAAGCCGCTAAGTCTGCAGAAGTTTTGTCTTATGGACTCCACCAATTTTAGTGAGCATTTGACTGGCATTGAGAAGCCTGGATACTCTTGCCAAAGCTTTTTGAAGAACTCTTTTTGGAGAATTTCCACAAGAACACTGCATGTAGGGGATGCCCCGGTTGCTAACCCACCTCCTCACGCCAGCCTGCCAAAACAAAGCTCCTGAACAGAACCAAGAGGTTTCCGCTTTTTCCTTACAGGATCTATTCTGCAACCCCCCCGTTTCAAGCTGTAAGCAAAGAGTTAAGCTGTAACAGATCACGCTATAAAGGCTCAGTTGTGCAAGAAGGCTTAACTGAAGTGTTAAAAAATAAGAGGGACATTGATTATCTCGGTGCTTGGAGTCCTTATGCCGACAGCCTGCCAACTGCAGAGGGTGCTCCGCTCCTAACAGGTCAAAGTGAAAAGGTTGCTTTGGAGAGCAATTAAAACATCTCCAGCCCATCAGGGAAGGGTCTATTATGTCAAAATGCAATCTGACATGAGAGTTGCCTGCTGCCTGCTTTCTGTACAATCCCACCTCGCCTTAGTTCTTATGTTTTAGATTACTTCTTCCCTTTCACCTCTTCTTCCCAGAAAGCCAGGACACCTTAGCGCTTCTGCACCAGAAGTCGCTGTTTCAGGCAGCCTCTCACACAGACCGCACCAAGCATCTCACACTTCCTCCGCAACTAAGTTCGCTACCACAGCATCAACATTTTTCACTGATACCTCTCCTTCCTACACAGCTTCTCAATGCTTACTTCCCTCTAGTGTAAAGTCATTCTGTAACAATTATCCCCTGGGAATTCATGGTCAACGCATCAATTTAAGTGATCTCTTTCAGGATGCTTCCTGCAGGCGTGTTAAGCAGAAAGAATCCATTATGAACGGATTTGTTTGCTGCACATTATGCAAGTTGGCTAGAAGCACGTAAAATTACAGCTCGAGCTGGAAGGGGCTCTCACTGTCAGTTCTGAAAACAAGCAGAACTGGAATCATATTCCTGGAAATCATTACACCTCTATGATTTACTACTGAGAGTAAGGGAAAAGTTGTTTTCAGACAAGTGCATCCTTCTAAAACGAAAGAGATTATTTTACTGCCACAGATTTGTTACACAGACATCAAGCAAAAAAGCTCTCTTTTTGCACTGTTTTTAGAATCGGAATATACTGCAGGTGTCTTTTTCTCTTTAAATTACAAGGGAGAATTTTGATAGTATATATGAAAAGAGAAATATAAATTCCAAGACATTACCGCAGTTCGCTCATACACAGAGCAGAAGGTGCATGTTTTTTCTGTTTCTTCAGCTGGCACCTTTTTTTGGAACTATGTATGCATTTAAGAAGGATGCATCTTCCAACCCAGTATTTGATACCACAGAATACGCTGTTCTATTATTTTTTAACCATCGATTTTTGAAACAAAAGCTCAATAAAAAAAAATTATTTCTGCAATAAACAAGTAGCATTTATTACCGTCTCCTTTTCGTGGTTTACCAGGGCTGACTTCTTTTCCAAACTGGAAATCTGCATCCTGTAAAAGGCTGCTTTCTCCTTGCATTTCCTCCTCTATTCCACTCTCAGATGAGTGACCACTCAATGTCCCTTCATGCCAGATTTTATAGTTTTCATCAGAATTTTTTCTTCTGTGTTCCCTATTTCTTCTGCCCAGCGTTGATTCCAGCTCTGCACTTCCATCTGTGCTTGTTCCATTACAGCCTTTAGGTTGAGGAAAATGTTGCGTTACAAATCCCACAAACTTCCTTCCTCTTTTAGCAGCTTCATTAACCTGTGTTTACAACAGAAATTTATCTGCAAAGCGATTTTAGAATTTCACGTAACTTCTTTTTGTTTAAACTTGCACATACCTGCTCTGTTTACTATCCTGCTGATTTTCAAGGACATCAAGACACAACACCCTACTACAGGAGGGCGGCTCGTCTTTGTGCGCTGCCCATGTTTCAAAGCAAATGAAGTCTCCCAGCACTCCAAGCAAGGTGGCCAACATCGGTACTGACCACACCCTACTACAGGAGGGCGGCTCGTCTTTGTATGCTGCCCATGTTTCAAAGCAAACGAAGTCTCCCAGCACGTCTTTGGCCTGAGGCCAAGCAAGGTGGCCAATATTGGCACTGACAGTAGTGTACACCAGGTCCTTAATTTAGAACACATCTCCAAAGTATTTTGCTTCCCGTGCCTTAGAGGTAAGCAATATTATTTCTCTAAAACGTGTGATACGGGTCATACCAAAATTACTGACTGCTAATACTACAGAAATACCCATTTGGCACAGGTCATGATTTATTATTCCTTGATTCCCTTAGAGGCTGCTCAGCTCCTGCCATAACTGAGAATAGCAAAGGAGCAGAGAAAGGAGGGAGGTTAAGCAAATGAAAACCCTCTGAACTCTGCGTTCAGCCAGCGGTGGGTCTTTCTCACCACACTGAAGTCTCAAAAAACAACTGCAAAATATGTGCCGACAGTGGCAGGGGTCTGTTCTTGGAGGGAGAGGGGCTTTTTTTGCCAGTAGCAGGAGTGCTGCCATTTAGGAAGGGGATCTTACTGCCACGTTGTGCCAGAAGCTCTCCTGTGCGGTAAGAGTCTTGCCAGGAGAACACAGAAGCCTCAGCCCAGAAAGAAGAGATCACCTGGGAAGCGCTGGATCAAGGGATGGACGGATCTCTACCCTGCTAACTCACAGAAACTCTTAACCAACACTCACACAGATGGTGGTACTACAGTCCCTTCTGGGTTCCTCAATAGACTGAAGGGCTGGTATTACCACAGTTATGCACATACAGCAATGAGATGTCAGTCTCCGTGATTACAGACCTGCTGCTTCTCAGATAACCAAAATCATTTTAAATGTGACAAGTAACATGCAGAAAGAATAATAATACCACAGTCTGTTTCCTGAAATGCCACAAAGTCTTATTGTTTCAGATCTTAAAAAAAAAAAAAAGTGATTCTCTACTGGATTCCTGGGCTTCAGTGCTTTTTAAAACACTGAGAACACTTTAAAAATCAAATTATTTTCACATACTACTTCTGTACCAGATTTGCTTGCAGACTGCTAATTCCGAGTGCACTCTTCCTTTAAATGTTTGTCTGGTATGTTACATAACTAACCTGGCAATACCCATACAGTGTAAACGTGTAATGGAATCCCATTTCAAATTTGAAACACCTGAAGATTTCAAGACAGGCTATTTACAAACTTTAAATAACTCCATGATAATTTCAAAGATCATTAAAAGATCCCCAATATGCTTTTTCCTCTACTTTCTCCTTGGCAACTCTTGCAAAAGATAATCACTCTAACTCTTGTAATAATAACAGCTTCCTGTTACAGCAAGTCTTCAGTTTTGAAGAGGAAGTTAAACACAAAAAGAACTAGAACTAGAGCTTGTACTCCAGTGGAAGTTGAGTTTTCTTCAACTATAGAGTATTTTCAAAAGCTGTGCCAAGTAAATATTTAATATGGTTAATGTGTATTTTGTATTTAAGAATGAAAAAAAATAATCTTGGAAATAAAAAATATTCATAAAGAATACTTAACCCAGCACAACATAACATTTCAGATTTTTTAAAAAAAACATTAATTCCAGAAGCAGCTATCCTATAAGCATTTTATACATCCTGAGAGTTTGAAATAAAAACCTGACGAGAAGTTTGAAAAAAGCCTCCATTACCTTTTCTAACAGTTCTTTCACTACCTCATTTGTCAGTGTTTCATACATTAAAGGACATTCCTCGATCACCAGCCTGGGGTGTCTTTGTCCTCGGGGTGCTGCGTGCTTCTGGCTACAACACAGAAAGAAAGCCAGCCGTCAGTAGTTTGCTGCTAACTTGCACGTAGAACTCTTTTTTTCAGAATAGTTATGAATGAAATCCTGAAATGCTTCTTCATACTTTTATTTAGAACTCAGCAGGTTTCGGTGTTTTGTTCTGTTTCTTCCACAAAGTGGTGGGTACTGGTTAGGGTACAAAAATTAACGGGAATTCCAGTTGATGGCTGCTAATAGACATATATCTTCTAGAAACTAAGCTTTATTGACAAATAGCCCTGCTTTTGTAAGAAATAAATCATCAAATATCTGATAAGCAAACCCCTCAAGTTGAAGCTATAAATGTAGCAACGACAAAATGGATTCAGTTTTGTAGATACCACGCTGTGAATGGAAATGGCACTTCTACGCTGTTAACACGATGCTGTTTAGCTTTTCTTACTAGGGCAGAGTTGTAGCTATGGCACAAAATAAAGTGCAGGCAAATACCAGAAATACAATGCACTAAATTACTTTGGGTTAGGTAATGTTCAAACCACTCAGATTTGAGACTCTGACAAGCTTTAACTCTCATTTGAAGTTAAAGAACAGTTCTCATCGTATTTTATCTAAAATTTGTTTGGTTATTATTACTCAGGCAACAATTTTGGTGTCTATCAGTAACAGAATGGGATTTTATCTAGTATTTCCTTCACACCATCTTTTGCTTTAGAATGAAATGTCAGTGAGACACACTCGCATAGGAAAGGTACTTTCCAGATAGAAGCCAGCGAAGGGCCACTTGCCTACAGGAAAACCAACACAGGTACATATGGCACCTGCAAAGGAAATTGGGAACCTACACCCAACAGCTTCACACATCCAGACTGAAGAGTCTCATTATTCAGGGGCCTGAAGGTGCAAACCACAATTTCATAAGGATCCCACAAAGGCAAGAAGAACCTCTGTGCACTGCACTAGGACTCCTGAGCGAAGGGGAAGCATGACAGCTCTTGATGCAGTAAGAAATCCACTCTTCTGGTCGGTCAAAATAAGAACAAAAGGCGATCGTCCTGGCATTCAAAGGAACTAATGGTAAAATGTCTTTCTGCGCTTTCTTTACGATCACAGCGCAGTGAAAACAAGAGAAATCAACAAGGCTATGGAGAAGGAACAAACTCTTGACTCAGTGTCAAATTCAAACTTCTGTATGACCTTCAGTGACAGAATGATTATTTCACCTTATTAAGAAGGAAAAATAAACTAATTCACACTTGATACGTCGTCTTCTCTGAATAGTGCTCTTATGCGAAAAGTGAAAACATGTACAATTTGAAAATGAAAAAAAAAACCCCAAACCCCACAGATAAGAGAGAATTTAAAGCAGATTATTACTCTTGTATGGGTTTAAACATTATTTCTTCTTTTTAAACTTTATTTCTTGCAGGTTCTAAGACAGAAGAAACTTTATTTAAAAAATTTATTAAAGAAAAAAAGGAGCAAACTAACAAATTTATCTTGCCACAAATTACGATATGCAACTTTCAATTTTTGTTTGGACATTTACTAAGGCAAAGCAAACATTAGCCTATGGTATTCTCAGCGTTAATTAAAAAAACCTGCTCACCTTTCCAGACAAGGAAAAGGATTCTCTGAGGTGCTCAGTTCAAGCTGATAATAAACGACGCCTGTTGAGGAATTCACTAAAAATGGCTTAAGTAATGGATCAATGTATCCAAATTATTTCACCGTTACCTCAATTTTAATCGTGAAAGTACCACTCGATACATGTGACTCGCTGGGAAATTCCTTCTACGTCCAATTGGCAGTAAAATAGGATGAACTGCTCCTACGACATATCCTCTGCTGTAATACTCTTCCACCTTAGGTGCTATATCCAACACAGAACTGATCTTGATGACTTCTGGGTTTGGGGAAGCTAAAAGCAAGGAAAGCAGAGGAGAAGCACATTATACTGTGGATGTCCACGTACTTTTTGGGTGAGTTCCTTTTATACAAACCGTGTAAGACTCATCTCAAGGCATTTACTAAAAAGCTACAGTTCTATTTATACAAGAAAAAGCAGATTTACTGAACAGTTTTCACCTAGCTGAAGTATATATTTTTACAAGTTAATATGACCCATTTTAAATGCTTTCTGTTAGATCTAGCTTTGCCAAGCTAATTTAAGAGCTAAACATCTAAACACACAACAGGTCTGATCTTAACAAAGCAACTATTTTGTTCAGTTAAAGCCTTCAACGTACTGCAGCAGTATCCTTCAAACCGAGCTGTGGTGTAAATTCCTGTACAATCAATTTAACGTTTGTTTTTCTTAAGAATTTTTTTCAGATCTCTTAGACCTGTGGATTGTATGTTGAAATTTTAACATAATCCCAACTCCCTTTGCCACTAAACCTAAGTCTATGTCACCCAAGTAAGCTCTGTGGTGTCACCAACTCGCGAGGAGGATCCCTCTGAGTGTGTGCAAGCATTTCCAGTCAATAGGCAACAGTGAGATACTACAGAGCACTTACGGAAAACTACACAGGTAAGTGAAAAACTTTCTGAGAAACCATTTTTAAATGGTCTCATTCACAGCTTTGGCACAGAGAAAAGATTCCTCCCTGGTCGTAGAGGATGCCAGTGCAGCAGCAATATCCTGGTCAGTGTTTCCTCTTCCCCTCAACTCCAGCAGGAACTGCAGATGCTCTCAGAAAGCAGCAAAGCAATGGAGTAAGTGAAGAGCAATAATACCACCACGTATTCACCGTCATCAAAACTGTCATCCTTTGCACATGTGAACTGTTATGACAAGACAGCTTGGCTTGGAATTTGATGGTCTCTAATCAGTGATCCTTGCATGAAGCAACAGCAGACAGTATATCACAGCCCTCTCTTTCACAAGATGAATGATATTTTGCTTTTAGTAACGCCTCCATCCTATGATTCCATTCAGAGGCGTTTCAGGAGTCATCACGTACGTATTGAAGAAATAATCACTCTAAAACCCACAAGCCAAAAAAAAGCAGGAAT